>NW_014577561.1:11577-13512 GCF_000485595.1 Priapulus caudatus | reverse complement strand
TAGGTAAGACAGGAATTCGCTGTAAATTTTACTGTTGTTTGTATTACATGGGACCTGTCTGAAGGCGACGACCTGCGTTAAATCGATGAGTGTGTCGTATCGATTATATGAGTGTCGAATTGACTTACTTGTACAGAATGTACTGACGTTTTTTTGTAATATTTTTCCTTCATATTGCATAGTGCTGTTTTATACTGTTTCACTCAGAAATTTTATTATTTTTAACTCTTTCGCTCAGCACTATTGCATTTACTCGATTTTTTCTCCATGAAAAAGACTGTCTTCAGTACATCATGATCATGTAATACAGTCAAGTCTACCTCACTTAATTCGTATCAGATAGGCGGGACCACGGCATTTTCTACGAATTACGTAATCAACAAATTAGAGAATTTAGACTTAATTTGTATTTTTCACGAGTTCTATTTAATCCGTAGAAACCACGAAATAGATAGATAATTCGCGTAAACAACGATTTATGAATGAAAGTTTAACATTGTAATAAAAAGATTTGTTTGTGCAATGTACTTATGTTTGGTGATTTTTAACTAGACACATCATTAATCATTGCAAATTTCGAATTACAGAATACGAATTAGGAAATGTAATAGTCGATGAGTAATTAGTCGATGACTATCACACCTATACGACGGAAATGAAAGGGAATAAAGAAGAGAAATATTGTGACCACATGTTTTTGAACGAATTAGGTCATTCTACGAATAAAGTGATGACAAATTAAGCGAGGTTGACTGTCTGTATTTGTAAATTGTATCTGAATTACATGCAATAAAGATTTAATCATAATATTACTACTAGTAGTACTAGTAATGATAATAATAACGTTATGTAGACTAAACTCTGGTCTGTGCATAACCCCGACCACCAGGCTGTGTGACAAACGTTAATATAGGTATTCTAACCCTAGCAATACCGTTTCTTGGAGCTACTGTCAGTACTGTGCATGAGCCGAAATGTCGAATTACTACACTAATCACAGTCACTATAGTATTATTAGTATAGTTTCGCTTGTTGAAAATCAGCTGAGTCTGTAGTGTAAGCCTACTGTAGTGTACGAAATATGCAGCTCGACCTCGATGACCGACACGACCGACATGACCGACACTGCGACACTCAATGTGACTCATTTGCAAATTGCATTGACTTTTCCTTTAATGTTTATCAATTTTATGTTACTTACGCTATCTGTCAATTTGATTAACTTGTCTCTCCGTCTTCGTTATAGTCCGTTTGACTTTTCAAGACTATTCTTTATAAGGTTACGAGGTACAAAACATCAGCTGAGTGCTTGTCTCGGCGGTTTAGTCTGTTTAGCAGTCAAGTGACCGTGTTTTCTACGCATAAACATGGCACCATGGCACGTGCTCGCGTATAACCAATCCGTTTCACTTCTCTGTATATATTGTTCTCAGGATGCAAGCATGTATGTTCGCTTTTTTCAATTTGTTATGTTATATTACACACACATATATATATGTATATATATAATAGATAATGTATGTTATACATTATATTACCTTATGTGCATGAAGTCGTGGAGAAAATTACTACATGTGACGTCATATGTATATATATATATATATATATATATTATTATATATATATATTGATACGTACGTACGCATGTGTGTGCGTTTGTGTGCGTGTGTGTGTGTGTGTGTGTGGTGTGTGTGTGTGTGTGTGTGCATGCGTGCGTGCGTGCGTGCGTGCGTGCGTGTGTGTGTGTGTGTATGTATGTACGGGCATTGCAATGTCACGTGTTTATATTGAGTCGTGCGACATTCGCCTCACCCGGACATTCACACGGACATCGCGTTTCATCGTGTCGCCGTTGACGACGGTTGTTACCACCAGAGGTCGCTGCGTTGCATGTTAGGTAATGCATATGTAAATGCGTTGCATTTAACTTGTGTG
>NW_014577561.1:8147-9900 GCF_000485595.1 Priapulus caudatus | reverse complement strand
GTCCGTGTGCGAGGACTTCTCTTGACTCAAACCCCTTCATTCCTTCTCTCTTGCTCCAACCCCTATACCTTACCTCTCCTATTTTTCTCCTCTGCTCCAACCCCTTCCTTCCTCTCCTCTGCTCCAACCCCTTCCTTCCTCTCCTCTGCTCCAACCCCTTCCTTTCTCTCCTCTGCTCCAACCCCTTCCTGCCTCTCCTCTGCTCCAACCCCTTCCTTCCTCCCCTCTGCTCCAACCCCTTCCTTCCTCTCCTCTGCTCCAACCCCTTCCTTCCTCTCCTCTGCTCCAACCCCTTCCTTCCTCTCCTCTGCTCCAACCCCTTCCTTCTTCTCCTCTGCTCCAACCCCTTCCTTCCTCTCCTCTGCTCCAACCCCTTCCTTCCTCTCCTCTGCTCCAACCCCTTCCTTTCTCTCCTCGTCCCGCCCTCCCCCGATGGGCTGCTTTCTTCCAAACCGCTGCCTTCTTTTCCTTAATCTCTCTCTTTCCTCCCCTTCCCCTTTCTCACATCAGCCACCTCTCCCCCTATCCGCCTCCCTGCCGCCGCCTCCCCCTCCGCTCTCCCCCTCCTCCCTCCCCTCCCTGCCTCCCCTTCCCCCTCCTCCCCACCACCTCCTGTCTCTCTCTCCCCATCCCTCCCCCGCCTTGCTACAGATGTAATTGTCAGGCAAATTCAGCTTTTGAGAGTGGTTGGAAGATGGCGGCAGATGGCGCGGTTGCGTCACACTCACGCTGTGCGTGGATAGGCTAAGAGCTTTCCAGTTAGTCATAGTCCATAGTACGTGTTATATATATCTATGATATAGTAGAAATTAGTGGTATCAGTCCATAGATATATACAACACAGTCGAAGTGTTTTGGAGTGTTTGTGGTTGTTATTTTGTTACGATCATGTCGTAGACGATTTACTAGAATACGTTCAAAATCATACGGCATGTTTTCGGACGTTGAGGAAATTGAGCCAGGGGCGTTCGTAGAAGAAATCAAGTACAGTGAGATACAATTTCTAGAGGTAAATTCCCATCCCGTACATTCTCATCTTCATGCTTTGCAATGCTCCGTCATCATACTTCATACTTCATAGCACACTCAATAACCTCGTACTTATAGTCATAAACTCATTAATATTAGTCCGAGGCATTATATCACAGACGAAAAGAGACAAAATTGATCAAATAGACAGGTCAACACTGCGGATCATAGTAGTAGTAGAAAAAGCTTCAAATTTGCAATTAACTAAAGAGGAAGGGAGAGAATTCAAATACGAAATGACAGAAACGAAGAAGCTAAATTTGAAGGGATCCAATATAAGTACTAATAGCATATAGTAGTAGTGGTGCATCCAATGCAGTTTGAGAACAAGGGAAACCTCTACACCCATGACGGGCTACACTTAAACAGGAAGGGAGGAGATCGACTGGCTGGAAACTTCGTTAAAGTTTATCAGGAAAACTAGAAGGTTGGAACCTCAAGGCATAAGATGAAGCACAGGATACATCAATCGTGCTAGCGTCGGAGGAACCAATCCCTAGGAGCTCCAAGCTGACTACACTTCAAGACCCGGCAGATAAGTTTCAACGAGACACAGGATTAGTAATAACCGGAGTAGACCCATGCCATCGCGCCACATCAGAATTCAGCTTTTCCCAAAAAAGGTCTACATTTCATTCATTTAAATGCTCGCTGTGACGGTGCTTACCTTTAATAATTTTAAACACATTGAATAATGAAGACGTGTGTACTCGTGAAACAGTCT
>NW_014577561.1:5896-6941 GCF_000485595.1 Priapulus caudatus | reverse complement strand
GGAGTGAGTGATCATTTTTTAACTTACTGTACTAGGAAAACTTCAAGACAGGTCATAGGTTAGCATAAAACTATAAGAATTTGATTATTAAAAACATATAGTCTAGATGTATTTAGAGATAAGTTAAAAGAGAAGCAATGTCAGCATGAGTCAGGCAAATTCAGCATTTGAGAGTGGCTGGAAGATGGCGGCACGCTGTGCGTGGATGGGCTAAGAGCTGTCCAGTTAGTCATAGTCCATAGTCCATAGTCATAGTCATGTGTTGTATATATCTATGGTATAGTAGAGATTAGTGGTATCAGTCCATAGATATATACAACACAGTCAAACACAACACAGTTGATATACAACACAGTCGAAGTGTTTTGAAGTGTTTGTGCATGGTTGTTATTTTGTTACGATCATGTCGTAGACGATTTACTAAAATACGTTCAAAATCATACGGTATGTTTTCAGACGTTGAGGAAATTGAGCTAGGGGCGTTCGTAGAAGAAATCAAGTACAGTGAGATACAATTTCTATGGGTAAATTCCCATCCCGTACATTCTCATCTTCATGCTTTGCAATGCTTCGTCATCATACTTCATACTTCATTGCGTCATAGCACACTCAATAACCTCGTACTTAGTTATAGTCATAAACTCATAAATATTAGTCCGAGGCATTATATCGCAGACAGAAAGAGACAAAATTGATCAAATAGACAGGTCAACACTGCGGATCATAGTAGTAGTAGAAAAAGCTTCAAATTTGCAATTAACTAAAGAAGAAGAGAGAGAATTTAAATACGAAATGACAGAAACGAAGAAGCTAAATTTTATAGGGATCCAATATAGGTAGGTACTAATAGCATAAAGTAGTAGTGGTGCATCCAATCAAGAGCTGATCCAATGCAGTTCGAGGGCAGGAGGAACCTCTACACCCATGACGGGCTACACTTAAACAGGAACGGAGGAGATCGACTGGCTGGAAACTTCGTTAAAGTTTATCAGGAAAACTAGACGGTTGGGGCCTCAAAGCATCAGATGAAGCACAGGATACATCA
>NW_014577561.1:0-5164 GCF_000485595.1 Priapulus caudatus | reverse complement strand
GGAGGCATTCCCAGAACAACGAGATGTGGGAGGATGATCAATCTTCCAGTACGATACAAGCAGTAAAGATTGCGGTGAGTGTAATAATGTAGACAATCGTGAGAAACGAATAATCGTGCTAAAGATAATTGACATTTGTGTAATGGTCATTTACATAATCCAGAAAATTGTGTTAACATTTGTGAGAGATTTTCTGATAATCTGTGGTGTTAAGACACAGAAGCAACTTGTGTTAGATTTCACTAGAGAATGTGCCAGTCGTGTGAGAGCGATTTATTTCTTTATAATTTCGACATAGCTATCCTATAGTAGAGACTTATTTTGTTGTATTCTATATAATTTGCACAAGAGTACTATTGTTCTAGAAA
The DNA here is from genome assembly GCF_000485595.1 of Priapulus caudatus. NCBI lineage: Eukaryota > Metazoa > Priapulida > Priapulimorpha > Priapulimorphida > Priapulidae > Priapulus > Priapulus caudatus. The sequence goes on along the minus strand of NW_014577561.1, from coordinate 4,796 downwards.
GGGAAGGATGTAGATTGGCCGGCGTGCTTTGTGTATACGTGGCTATGTGACCAGAGTTGTGTATGCATCCCGATAGGGGTCGCTCGCTCTCTCGGGCTCGCTGGTGTGTGAAGTTAATAAACCGTGATCCAATCTTGTCATAACAAAGTACTGTTATTGACTATATATATATGAAGTAACAAAACATAACAGAAGTACAGGAGGTATAGGAGGTAGGAGAGAAGGTAGAGGAGGTAGGAGAGAAGTACAGGAGGTAGAGGAGGATAGGAGAGAAGATAGAAGAGGAGGGAGAGGAGGATGGGAGATGAGATATTATATTTCTGCAGGAGGTGGGTCGTGGAGCGTTTGGTACAGTGAAGAAGGCGCTATGGAGAGACCGACAGGTGGCCGTGAAACTGATAGAGGGAAAAAAGGAGCGAAAAGCATTCCAACGGGAGGTATGTTCTTGTATTGTCGTCGTAAATAATAATGATAATAATAATCATTATTATACTGTTATATTTTATAATTTTTTCGTGCTTCATTTCTACGCATCAGGTTCGATTCTAACACTTTGCTTTTTGTTATTTATTGGGTTAAATGTTTAAAAAAAACATATTTAGAAAATCTAATGGAAAATCTCCCTGGAAAACATGCACGATTCAGTTCACTTCAGCTAGGTGCTTTGGCTGTAGACTTACAAACACGCAACCACAGGCTAAAGGATACAGAAGTCTGTCACGTAACCTTGCAGTGGATTCGCCAGGGCACACGCCCTGGCTGTGGAATCAAGTGCTCCCCCACCTGCACGTTCGCACTCAGCGCATATATATCTATCAATCTATCTATTTTTCTATCTATCTATTATCTATTATATTCTATCTAGTATACCTATCCATATATCTATCTATCTATCTATCTACTCCTAATCTACTCTATTGTATCTATCTATCTATCCATTCGATCAACATGTGGACCTGTGACTCTTGGACTTGGCGTAAAAGGCACTCAAAATCAATAGGGTTCACCGCCCCTAAGGCTCACCCTCTGACCAAGTTTGAAGTTATCTGACCTCTAACTCCGTTGCAAAAATATCGAGCAGACAGACAACACACACGCGCACGCGCACGCGCACCGCCACGGCGCCACACGCACACGCACACGCGACCACGCACACAACACCACACACACACACACACACATATATACAAAACACACGCACACGCACACGCACACACACACAACACACACACACACACACACACACACACACCACACACACACACCACACACACACCCAAACGGGCGGCGAAAACAGATACGTTTCGCTACGACTACGTTGCGGAGGATATATCATACTTGCGAAGCGTTTTGCCTACATTTTCAAGAATCGATCTACTAAGTTCACCCCGTTAGTAGAAATCTGACGGAGCCTAAGAAAAATAAATTGTATTAACGGGTTTCGTATTAACCACTTCAACATTATAAGCCCTCGCGAATTAACAAAAAAAAAATTATGTGGAATTTAACTAAGGTGTGTACAAGAATATTGTTAATATAGGTTAGTATTGTATAATTGAGAGAAACTTTAGTAGCTGTTATAATTGATTCAAGAATAGATACAGATTCATCTGCAAAGCCTAAGATCCGTCATTCAATTACTACTATTTCATTTAACGAGTCGCCCCCAGCCGTTAGTACGAAACTGACGGCCAACAGAAACATAATCGTATTTAACGGGTGTCGATATATTATATTAGCCTAGTAATTTGAGAGATAAAAAACAATGGATTTAGAAAGATGGTACAAAGTGTTTTTATATAGAAATGAAAACATAACCGGGACAGAAAATTCATGTTCAGTAACGGATCCTTGTATTTACTTGTCTTTTCGCCCATTTCAAGTGCAATAATTTTACTAAAAGTGATTACTTATTGAATCGGGCCGGATTTAGAGAATCATCGTAGCCTCTAGTCAGCGTAACGAGGGCGTAATATATGGTCCGCCGGGAGGCGGCCAATTTCGGAGCTAATAATACAATATTAATGATGAAAATAAAAGTTTATGCTCAGTTGAGATCCATAAATAAGTTATTATAGTATTACACTGACGTGTTCTTGTATTAGTATTTATAACTTTATTATGAATTTATTATGGAAAATACCTGAGATAAACTTTTAATTTTTTTCATGTGAACTCTAGAGATCGATTAGAATTATTCAACTCAATCAATAACTGATGATGATGGCATAATGGTGAGGGGGAGGCGGGTGGAGGGGCGTTTGGCTAGCTCAGGTCAATTTCACCATCTTCTTTCCACGATTCGTTTTCTCATTGGACGGTCAATTTCATTTATGTTCCTCTCTTCTCAGATCATACTCTCTCTTTCTCATTTTTTGTCTGGCTCTAATGTCTTCATCCCTCTCTACTTCTCTCCGCCTCTCCACCTTTAACTCTATCGTGTTGATCATTTGTAGGGACTGAGGCAGTTCTCTCCCTGCTTCCCCCTTCCCTTCTCGCTCCCTTCCCGCTCCGCCCGTGTCCCCCTCCATATCTTCCCGCTCCTCCGCTTTCTCCCTCTCCTCCTCCCGCGCTCCCTCCCCCCCTCTCCTCGCTCCTTCTTTACTCCGCTCTCCACGTTCACTCTACTCGTTTTATTTGTAGGTGCAGGCACGCTCTCACGACGTACAGTCATCCTCAATGTACAGCTGTACGGAGCCTGCCCACAGCCACCGGTGAGTGACCTTTTGCTGATGACCTCTGCACAACCGCCACATAACCCGGCGAGAATAGACTTGGTTTACCTGTTCCCTTGCTTTTTTTTAAGCTGCCTCGGCGCATGCGGTCATTGATCAACTCGTTTGTATCCATCAGACGGCTGTACAATAATTTATGCGCGCGTGCGGTTTCGTGACGCTTAGGGAAGTGAATATACTGGTTACCTCAACTGTCCATGGGTTGTAGAGGGATGGGGGTGTGAGGAGAATAGGGACGTGGAGTTGGTTTTTTTTGAGACAGTGCGGTGTGGAGCGGAAGGGTGTGGCAAGGTGGGTATGGAGGGAATGCGGCGCGTTGGAGATAAGAAGGCGCTGACATGTGGAGAGAGGGGTGGAAAGGGTGGCGTGAGGGACGGTGTGAGGGTAGTTTCCTCGATCTAATCGTGGGAGGGCGGGTGGGTGAGCGCAGCATGCGCGAGGGGTAGGTGGCGTGCGCTTGAGCAGGGAGAGGGGAGAGGGGTGAACATCAGTTCGTGGGCAAGCCCTCATTGTCGGTAGCTTCCTTCCCTTGCAGGTGTGTCTAGTGTATGGAATAATGCTAGACGGAGAGGAACCGCTATTTATACAATTAGGGAGTTACGGGATGAGGAGCGAGGTTTGAGGAGGGAGAAAAGCAAAAGGAAACGATGACATAGAGAGGAGACAACGAGAGCCGCGCGCGCGCGAGAGAGACGAGAGAAGAGAGAAGACGGAGAGAGCGCGCCTGAGCGAGAGCGCGCGCAGAGAGAGAGGAGAGGAGAGAGAGAGGAGAGCGCGTGTAGAGAGTAGGGAGCGCTGCTGCGAGAGAGAGAGAGAGAGAGAGCGAGATGAGCCGCCGCGCGCCGAGGAACGAGAGAGAGAGAGAAAGAGAGAAAGGAGGAAAAGAGAGAGAGAGAGAGAGTGAGAGAGATGAGGGGAGAGGGAGAGAGATGGGAGANTAATTAATGCGTAAAATCGCCACCACACCATAGACAGTATTTGGGGTTCTTGTATATATAAGATAGCCGAGTCGGTGTACAGTTAGTGACAGGTTAACTATGCATTGTCAGGTTAACTTGTGTACTGTCTTCAGTACATGCGTGGTATGTCCTGGTCGAACGGCAATTCTTGACGATCGATTCCCGTGCTGGCAAACTTTTATTGTGTAGGAATTTAAACGGGGCGCAACGATTCAAACAGGGCGGAGTTTTCCCAAACGAGGCGCAACGATTCAAACAGGGGGGAGTTTTCCCAAACGGGGCGCGCGCGTCCCGTTTGCGCAACGTAGGGAGAACCCTGCTTGATATTGGTGCTCGGCCCATCTGTCACAATGGGAGAATTCAATTGATAGTTTCTAAATTCAAGCAGAACACAAAACGTAAAAAAAATAAAAACTAAAGATGCTGCCTGCAGCAACGTACCTGGATCAGTGGATGTTTACGCTGCACTTGTGTTTTAAAACAATGTACCTGGATGTTTACGCTGCACTTGTGTTTTAAAACAACGTACCTGGATGTTCACGCTGCACTTGTGTTTTAGAAGCACCTTCACACAATGCACATGCTGCTTATTGACCGCCACGTGCAGCGCGGAGCAGCGCCCTCTATTGAGAGTATTAATCTTCGCTCCGTGTTGCAGAAGTTCTTCCATAACGCCTGGTTGGTTGCTGTTAAAGAGACAGTTTATATCGTAGATTGTTAGTAGGGATAATATACATAGGTGCATCAGGGTTCATAGTAGTAAGACACATGTTGGCAATGATTGCAAGCCAACGTATGGGTTTTCAAGGGCAACTGTAAAGTGCATAGTTTTTACTTATAAGTAAACTCATAAGTAAATCTTTAACCATTTAAGAGACATGTGGGGATCTTCTGCTTATATTGCATTATAAATATCGCTTACGAAGCAAATGCAATTTTCATACATCAATATTACAGATATGTGTTTATTACCACTACAAAGCAATTTTATGATATTTTTAATGTACATAAGCCTTATCGCCAATCGTTAAATATCACCAGATGGCGCCCCGCCGCAAAGCATGATGGGATGGAAAAGGGGGCAACGATCGGCGCTCATAGA
>NW_014577560.1:209223-219576 GCF_000485595.1 Priapulus caudatus | reverse complement strand
CCCCCGGGCAAGTAGCTTGAAATTGCAAGTTTTTTTTATTGAATGGCTAGACATAATGAGATTTTTCTGTTTCCACCCGTCCCTTGCATTGTTTTGCACAGACATAAGCTGCATTGCTGCGCCGAGATATGAATGAAAAAAAATTATGCGAATGAGACAATCAGTGCATGCAGTCATACTTTGTACACAACATGCATACAGCAACATGTAAACCCGGCCTCCGTGATTTTGTCACCATTATGAATGATTGTTGCAATTGTTGACCTCATCGATTTCGCCAAAGCATAATCTTGACTTTCGTTTGGGAAACACCTTTACGATAATTAGACACAATCTCTGGCTTCTGGGACATTATTAGAGTCAGTGCATCAAAATTATAAAAATTTTAACAAAATCATGCTATGAAAAAGTAGTTCTGGCCAAGCCTAAAATAGCTCTAGTAAAAAAAATAACGAGAGCATTTTTTCCCATACAAAATCAAAAAAGAGCTCTCGTAAAAAAAGAGTAATTTTTAGGCTGCTGGACTGTTGTTTATATAATTTCATGTTATTTCCTCTTAGTGATGTTGTTGAAGCTGGACAAAAGAAAGTGTTTGGGTTCAGTTTATATTTCCCTGTCATGATTTTGTATGATTCTATTAGATTGTGATTGCTCATTCCAATTTTTGATATGATATTCCTGGCCTGTTTTGAACTGATTCTGGTGAGATAATCTAAATTTGTATTTCAATTTGAATTTTCTGCTGAACATTGTCATTGACCTCAGTTTGCCCATGTACTCTGTTAGTGTTATTATTTCTTAGGTCTTTAAAAAGGTTATCAGCATATTCTTTTGTAATTATTGTTTTGATTTGGGGACAAGAATTGTCAACTGTAACAAGAATTTGCTCAAGGACTTTTTTGATTAGTGAATATTCATTATATTATTGATTGTTGTTCTATACAGACTACAGTACAATGAACTACGTCTTTTTACTCAACACTGTATTTTGTGTCTTATACTATTCTAGGACGTATCAGTGATACGTTGCATACCATTTGCATCATCACATGTCATTTGAATAACGATATAAAGATGTCATAATAAAACATGGTAACCTACCAATCAAGTAAAATCACCTCGTGACAATAAGCAAAAAGAGCGCGAATCCGCAACCGGTAGTGACGTCATGTACTATCAACGCCATCAAGCATCTTTTCGCACAAATTTCAGTGTCTTTGTAGTCATTCAAAAAAGTGTTAGAAAAACCATGTAATAGCGTCTATTAAGGGTCAGTTCAGTCAACCCGGCCGTTTTGAACAGAACTCGCCAAAAAGACGCGGTTCAGACCAAAATACATAGGTTTCACTGACGTCACACATCCGGGTATTCGCCCCGGGCGCCGCCATGTTTGGGGGCAAGCACAGTGGATTGCAACCATTGTTTTCATTGTTCACAACTTCGACTATTATCAATCATGAATGCAGACAAAACCCAGTCGAGCGGTTCAGACAAGTGACCGACGCCGCCTGTACGCTACCAGGATACTTTAGACACACTTTCAAAGGCGAGATATCTGGATAAACTACAATTTATCGGAGGAAAAGATCCATACGACCTGCCAAAGTAAGACTGGTCAACAGATGTAACGGAGTGGCCGGATATCGCGTACCCAGATATCGTGACCTATTTGATAAATTCGCAAAGCGCTTAAACCATCGGCGATTTAAAAGCCCACAAATCTTTAGAAGCTTACAATCAGTTTGTTTGCGGCTGAGTAAAAGACGTACGCCATGTTAGCATCGACGGTAGATGTTTAATATCGTGCACACTGTAACTGCATGGCAGGTCTGGGGGAAGTATGTAGTCACGTGGGTGCTGTTTTGTTTGCCATCGAGGCAGCTGTTAAATTGAGAAACTCAAAAACTGTGACGCAAGAAAAGGCCTACTGGCTGCTTCCCTCTGCTCTCAATAAAGTGGGATATAAAACAGTACAAGATATAGATTTTTCATCGGCCAATATGAAGAAGAAAATTTTTTATGCAGCAGTTGCTGGTACTCCCCTACCACAGAAACAGCCCAAAAAATTACCTGACGTGCCTGAACCTAGCCAAGAAGTTTCAGAATTTTTTGAAAAACTGCACCAGACCCAAACCAAGCCAGTTTTGCTCTCCATTGTACCGGGTTATGCCAAAAATTATAAGCCAAAAGCCTTGGACCCAAAATATCCTGTTATTCTGTCAGAACTTAGAGATGACAGTTTTGTGAACTTTTACCCAGAAACGCTTAAAAATCACTGTCGAAAACTTAAAACTAAACTTGTGGTTACTGACGAAGAATCAAGAAATGTAGAAGAATCCACCAGAGATCAGGCTAGCAGCAGAAAATGGCACCGTTTTTGTGTTGGCCAAATAACTGCATCGAAGGTAAAGGCGGTTCTTAGCACAAATCCAGAAAAACCCTCCCAGAGCCTGCTGAAAAGCATCTGCTATCCTGAATCAGTTAGTTTCAGCAATAAAGCTACCAGGTGGGGTTGCAACCATGAGAAAACTACAAAAGCAGAGTACGTTGATAGAATGACTAAAATTCATGAAAACTTTGATTTAAAAGACAGCGGTTTGATTATTAACCCAAAATTTCCATTTATGGGTGCATCACCTGACGGCATTGCTGCATGTGATTGCTGCGGGGAAGTTTGTGTAGAGCTAAAATGTCCGTATTGCAAAAAGGATTCCAAACTTGCAGATACATTGGACAGTCGTTCTTGTTTAGAATTTGTGGACGGCAAGTTGCAACTGAAAAGAACTCACAAGTACTACTACCAAGTTCAGTGTCAGCTACTAGTTTGCGACATTGAGTGCTGTGATTTTGTGGTATGGACTAATGTCGATTATCACCACGAAACGATTGAAACGGATCCAGATTTCTGTAAGCGTCTTGTGGAAAAGTCGGATACAATTTTTACAGAAGCTGTGCTACCCGAACGAGTTGGCAAACTGTTTTCTCGTCCGCTTTCTGCGGTTACTATGAACGCTGTGGCCACTCCATCAACTAGTGTAGAAGTTTCATCTTCTGGAACAGAAGTTGAGAATTCTGAAAACTTATCTGTGTATGTCAGGTTAAGTACGACCCGACTTATAACTCTGTCGTGGAGTGCAGTAATCAGAACTGTCCATATGCAGGGATGGGAATGACAATTTGTGTTTACAGCTGAAAATAGCCAGTGTCCAGCGAGGGGGGGTAGCGGGAGGCGGTCAGGTCCAGGGCAAAGCCTGGTCAGGGGGTTCAGGAAGTTTTTGAATTTTCACAACTTACAAAGCATAAAATTGCATTAGGAGACACATACAGAACAGAATTGTTACAGAGCATATTACAATATACTGCAGTTATGTGCACTGTCATTATCATAACACTAGAATTAATAATCATTACAAAAATTTACTTACATTCTGCAAACAAAATTATGTTAATGTACACTTCCACGCTGTCCCAAAGACTAACCTTTATATAATATAAGATGTTCATTGTCCAGGCAGTTTCAAATTTGTTTCTGGCCACTACAGTAGATATTTTATCATATTGAACAACTTTAGCAGCTTGTCCTGCTGCCAAGGCAAGTCTGTGAGCCCCACAGTGATCAGACATCAGGAAAGGAAACGCTTTATTTGCTACACCAAAGATTGCCCAAAAATCCTCCCTTGCGCGCACAATATAATATTCCTAACACCCGAGGAGCTAGGGCGCAATCGCGCGGCATTAATTTTTCGCTAATTCTGTTCATATATATAGATCTATTTTTTTTGGTATGCAGGTTGCAGTATCAACTGAAACAGCAGCAAATGATTCTACGAGAAACATTCCAAAGATGGTTCACCGACCGGTAGGGGTGTAACGATGCATCAAAATATCAATGCATCGCAATAGACAGCGACACGATAGTCAACCATCGATGGTAAATCTGACCAACGATAGTATTCACTATTGCGCCAGTACTATCGCGATAGTTTCAATAGTTGCGTATCTACCCTGTGTTGATAATTTATGATCAGAAATAAACAGCAAACACCCATAACAAGTGCTAAAATTCACACACACACACTTCAAGCTGCTCCCAAATCGAGGAAATAGATTGCGAGATTTTAGGTTCTAAAACGAGGCTGACAGCATTTGTAACATGCTTAGGAAAGACCCATAAAGTACCGAAGTGTGACGTCACAGTAGCATGACAACGAACCCACTGGTTCTAAACAACCCACTGGCTCCATAACATTAACTGCGAGAAAATGTTGTGCGTACGTAAAACACGAGTGTGTGCGCTGCAGACAGCGGTAAAGCATCGGTAGCAAGTCGATCTTACAATATTAAATTAATTATTTTATTTAAATTTTTTTTTTCCCGTTGCTTTTTACTTTTATTTTTTTGGAAATCTATAAAAACTGCAATAATGACTCTCAGAATGATGGTTGGAGTTTTTGGGCGCGGTCCACTACAGGTACTCAGCACAGGATGAAGATACTCGCAAGAATGTCAAACAAAGCAAAGACTTATTTCTAAGTTTGAAGCAGGTAGAAAATGTTTATTTTTTCCTATCTCAACTATCATATGCATGGTCTTTCACATTCATCGCCCTATAAAACAGATGTATGTTTGCAATTATTTGAGAACAACATAATACCGTTTATTTTTCGAAATTTTGTCACTATCTACATACTTGTAATCTTCCTCCTCTGTAGTGTGGTATTTGAAGAAACAGATCACTGGCTTACTTACACACGGTATTACGTTGCACTTTACAACACATAATTTTTGTTTCTACGTGAACACCAGGATTTTTGCATATCGTTATGGGTACGCTCAGATCATGTTGGGCCATGTGGCATAAAAAACGTTTGTTTTCATCGAGAAGAAGTTCTTGGGACGCGAAATAATTGTCAAATAGATATGAGTGGCGCACGAGAAATGATTTGTTGCCAGATCGGAGAACAATCCTGGCGCGCTTTTTCTCAATATCCTGGCTGCGTCCCTGCCTTTCGGGTAGACGATTGTCTCCCTGTGATTGAACTTGATGAAAGTAGCGAGATTGGCCAGCCAACCCAGAGCTTGTAGCGCCCATTTGGTGGGTTTGTTTTTCATATATGATTTTAGTCCATGGTGCGCTTTTGAAGGGTAGAAATCTTGTTGCATCAACAGACATGTGTTGTTTCGGGCTTGCACATTTGCTGAAATTTTCTGAAACAAAAATATCAATCAGGGGGCGTACTTTATCATAAGCAGTGTTGGTCTGTTTCTGGCTGCAGAAGTATTATATTTACATGGGAAGGACAATATTGTTCAAATTATTTACCAGTCAATAGTTTCTGGCTATAAATTTTTGTCTAATGCTGTTGAGACCAATAATCTCTTCTACACGGCAAGTGAACTACAGACATGTATATGATAATTCCGAACAGTTTCCGCATTTCCTCCTCTGTGACAGGCTTCACATGGTCCCTTCTTTTCCTGATACTTCAGTCTATTGCTTTCCAAAACAGCAGGGCAAAGGTATCTTTGCCAAACAATTCATGAAGTATTCTATTTCGCATGTGGCATCGAGTGCAGGTCTTTCAGTCTCAGCAGATTTTCAGGCAACTCGCCGGTTTCTGGCAGATCAGCTTTCACCCACTTCAGGCTTTCTGTTCTTGAAATTAGAAATTAGATAATGAGGAAACAAAGAAGTCTAAGAGATTTACATACCCCCCCCAATAGAATGGATTTGAGTGTTACTACTCTCACTTTCTTTTGATCTTCTTTCTTGAAAAGCTACAGACTTCTCTTTATCGCTGTCAGATGAACATTCCCATCGCCATCTTCAGGACCATCATCTTCATTTTCCTCCTCATCATCATCCCCATTCTCATCTGATCCTCTATAATCGTCATCTTCATCATCATCTGATGCGCCAGAAGAAAGTCTCTCATCATCACTACCAGAGGGAATGTCACCGAATATCCCCATAGTCTTGAAGAGACCTCTTTGCCTGCTGATCGGCGACTGCTGCAAAATAAAAGGGTTAATTTAGTTATAATGGATGTTTTTATCCTCCTTTGTAATTACAATGATGCCATGGAAGTGGCAGTAGCACTAAAGCGTTTATCAAAAGTAAACCACAGCTGGTAGCAAACATGACAGAAGAAGGAAGTTCATTTGGTTCATGATGGTTACTCAAGTTACCAAGAGTTATCGAACCCCAAAGTCATAATGTGCACTACGATAACCATCACATATAAAAGGCTGCTGGCATTACTCACAGACATGATTTATTCATCAATTATAGTTATGTATATGTTCTCTATAGGCTTATACATTATGATATATGGTCAAATTATAAAATTAAAAAGTTTACAATTATTTTTTCAACGTTTGTAAAAAAAAAATTCAGACTTACATTCTTTTCATGGGAGCTGCCATCTTGGAAAACTGACTTGTGATGAGAGAGCCATCTATCGTCAAAAAAATGAACTACATATGTTTACCTGAATAACCATTATGGATTCAGGAGTGATGGATACCCAGTTTATAATTAGGTGGGGGGTATAGTTTGGTTACTATAGTTACCCGTATGCATGAAAGGGTTAATAAATTATTATTATTATATTATATTAATATATATTATTTCTATATGGGTAGTTCTCAGTTATTCAGCAAATTTTCAGAGACAATGATGGATTTATTAAATGTTGGTTTATAGCACAAGTTTTGGTATTAAAATGCAGTTTGAACTTTCCTCTTTATGATTTTAATAATAAAAATATAGTTTGTGATAGGAAAATCATGTAATTCTATAATTTTCATATGGTACCTCACGTTTTGGATGTTACACTTATTTATTGACAATAGTTTATATGCATTTAATGGGCGATTTCAATACAATAATTTATGATTATTAGATATACATGGTGAATATCTATTAAATTACTATCATAAAGAAAATTAACTATGACAAGAAGCAAAGTAATTATGTATTTTTTGGTGTTGTGGATGTTACTCAAAATTTATATATTAAAAGTTCAAAGTGATACAATTTAAGATCTAATGAATTGAAATAGCACTCAAACAATTCAACAAGAGAACAATTCCTTGTGATTTTTCGTTTTCAGTTCAAACTGACATATACATAAATAAGAATAATTTGACAGTTTGTATGGACGTTACTTTTTGACAATTGACCAATATGCAAATATGTACGTCACAACATAAAAATAACATCCACAACATACTACTTACAACATACAACTACTTCTGCAGTGTTTTATCATTGTTGTTAAATATTGTTGTAAATAGTATGTACACATCTTATCACACTTGGCCATGTGTAATAAACTGTTATCAAGACAGTTGAAATGATGGACAGGCTTGCCTGAATCCAGGCTTTTTTGCAAATATGGTAATCTCTCTCTCTCCCTCTCTCTCTCTCTGTATATATATATATATATAATATTCTGAAAGGATTGAAGAAGTTGACGAAAATGACACACAACAAAAATATTTTAATGTGAACTTTATGGCACAAGTGAAACATGAATATAAGTGGGTCACTGGTCATACTGGGACGACGTATCAGAGTGATTCCATCATCCACAAAATCTTCCTTTCCCCGTGTGAAAATACTGCAGTGGTAAACAGAAAACCCCGTTGTTCTACAATGACATTTACAAACATTAGTGAGTTGAAAGGTAACTAACTTTCATACATACATAACCTCAGAATTTGGCAATGCATTTCATAGACCCTCAAAGACATAGTAAATCCTAGACCCCGTAGTATTATATTTGAGGATTTAATGTCCCCCATGAACATCACTGGGACGATCGTATGCTGAAGCGATTCCATCATCCACAAATCCTTCTTTCCCCGTGTGAAATACCGGATCCAGGGCCACTGGTCTACCTACAAGTATACAGCATGACATTTTTAACACATTGCATGTAGAAAAGCGACAAACAGAAGACAACCAATACATCACTAAAATGCTAGAAGGATTGCACGTGTATACATGTATGTAACTTGGGCAAACTTTAAAGGGTGAGCTTTACAAAAGTTTTATTCGCTGAAATATATTGAGATAGACCTAGACATATATGTTTACTAGTGTTTGAAATTGATAATTTATCGTCATATTTTTGTTAATCCGAATATTATATCATCACGGAAAAGTTCGGTATGCTGCCAGATTTCCGAAGTATGAATAGAAAAGGTTCATGAAACAGTCCCGCAGGTGGCACCACTTGTGACGTCAACTTGCCAAACTGTATTGTAAGAAAATATTCCTGTGTGTTTTATGGATGCCGGTGGATTTTACCAACGTTTTTTTCTTACATTGTTCAGTAAGGGAGAAGGAGGAGGGGGTGAGTAAGCTGGTGAAGAAGGAGGGGGGGAAGGGAGAAAAGTGGTGGAGAAGGAGGAGGGGGATAGAAAAAGAAAAAAAAAACGAAGCTGGTGGAGAAGGAGGTGAGGGGAGAAGGGAGAAGCTGGTGGAGAAGCGAAGGGAGAAGTGGTGGAGGAGGAGGAGGGGAGAAGGAGAAGGAAGGAGGGGGGAGAAGTGGTGAGTAAGGAGGAGGGGAGAAGGGAGAAGGTTGGTGGAGAAGGAGGGAGGGGGAGAAGCTGGTGGAGAAGGAGAGGGGGAGAAGGGAGAAGGTGGGGAGAGGAGGAGGGGGAGAAGCTGGTGGAGAAAGGAGGAGGGGTAGAAGGGAGAAAGCTGGTGGAAAGAAGGAGTGGGGAGAAGCTGGTGAGGGAGGAGGAGGGGGAGGAAGGGAGAAGGAGGAGGCGGGGGAAGCTGGTGGGAGGGAGAAGCTGGTGGGGAGGAGAGGGGGTAGAAGGGAGAAGGTGTGGAGAAGGAGGTAGGGGAGAAGGGAGAAAGGTGGTGGAGAAAGGAGGAGGGGAGAAAGCTGGTGGAGGAGGGAGGCGAGAAAGGAGGGGTGGAGAAGCTGGTGCAGAGGAGGAGGGGAGAAGCTGTGTGGGAAGAAGAGGGGGAGAAGGGAGAAGCTGGTGGAGGAGGAAGAGGGGGAGAAGGGAGAAGGTGGTGGAGAAGGAGGAGGGGGAGAAGCTGGTGGAGAAGGAGGAGAGGGATAAGGTGGTGGAGAAGGAGGAGGGGGAGAAGGTGGTGGAGAAGGAGGAGGGGGAGAAGGGAGAAGCTGGTGGAGAAGAAGGAGGGGGAGAAGCTGGTGGAGGAGGAGGAGGGGGAGAAGGGAGAAGGAGGAGGGGGGAGAAGCTGGTGGAAAGGGAGAAGCTGGTGGAGGAGGAAGAGGGGTAGAAGGGAGAAGGTGATGGAGAGAGGAGGGGAGAAGGGTAGTAAGGTGGTGGGAAGGAGGAGGGGGAGAAGCTGGTGAGAGGGGAGAGAGGAGGAGGGGGATGAAGCTGGTGAGGAGGAGGAAGGGGAGAAGCTGGTGGAAGAAGATAGGAGGGGAGAAGGGAGAAGCTGGTGGAGGAGGAAGAGGGGGAGAAGGGAGAAGGTGGTGGAGAAGGAGGAGGGGGAGAAGCTGGTGGAGAAGGAGGAGAGGGATAAGGTGGTGGAGAAGGGAGAAGCTGGTGGAGGAGGAAGAGGGGTAGAAGGGAGAAGGTGGTGGAGAAGGAGGAGGGGGAGAAGGGAGAAGGTGGTGGAGAAGGAGGAGGGGGAGAAGCTGGTGGAGGAGGAGGAGAAGGAGGAGGGGGAGAAGCTGGTGGAGGAGGAGGAGGGGGGAGAACTGGTTGGAGAAGAAGGAGGGGAGAAAGGGAGAAGGCTGGTGGGGAGGAAGAGGGGAGAAGGGAGAGGTTGGTGGAGAGGGGAGGGGGAGAAGCTGGTGAGAGAAGGAGGAGAGGGATAAGGTGGTGGAGAGAGGAGAAGCTGGTGGAGGAGGGAAGAGGGTAGAGGGAGAAGGTGGGGAGAAGGAGAGGGGGAGAAGGGAGAAGGTGTGGAGAAGGAGGAGGGGGAGAAGCTTGGTGAAGGAGGAGGAGACGGAGGAGGGGAGAAGGCTGGTAGGAGGAGGAGGAGGGTTGGAAGCTGGTGGAGAAGAAGGCAGGGGAGAAGGAGAGGCTGGTGGAGGAGGAAGAGGGGGAGAAGGGCAAGGTGGTGGAGAAGGAGAGGGGGAGAAGCTGGTGAGAAGGAGAGAGGGATAAGGTGGTGGAGAAGGAGGAGGGGGAGAAGGTGGTGGAGAAGGAGGAGGGGGGAAGGGAGAAGCTGGTGGAAAGGAGGAGGGGGGAGAATCTGGTTGGATGGGGAGGTAGGGGAGAAGCTGGTGAATGAGCTGGGAGAAGCTACCTTCTTCCCTCCTCCTTTCTCCACAGCCAGCTTCCTCCGCCCTCCTCTTCCTTCTCCCCCTCCTCCTCCTCCCACCGCGTCTCCCCCGATCCTTCTTTTTT
>NW_014577560.1:200085-209198 GCF_000485595.1 Priapulus caudatus | reverse complement strand
GTTTTTTGCACAGTTTTATTTATAACTTCTTTCTGAGAGTTGACAGCTCTTCTAGCGGAACTTTTTATAACAGCTCCGGCCCCATCACTTGGCCCCTTGCCATGTCGAGAACCATAAAAATTTCTCTCTGTAACAAACCCTAAGTCCTCCATAGAATACGAAATGTCACAGAAAGGGACGCATGATTTATATTGTCCTGCACAGCCGTCACAAAACTGAACCTCTTTGGTGATGTCAAGGGAGCGAGTTGTTTTGAGATGGTCATTTGCTTTGTGGATGAAGCAGTTGACTGCGTGGTTGTCGTGTTTCAGGTCATCCGAAATGAACAGTAGTGTCTCTTGTACATGGTCAGTGAACTCACATTCATCTCGGTTACAATTGTAATAGCTCACGATTTGGGTGTATGGGTTACCTGGTTATGTCCCCAGTGTGCCGTCTGAATCTCATCTGCGAGACGCATGAGTAGTTTTCGGCGAAAATCTAGGTTTAAAACCACCCAGTCTGGAGGTATGTTACTAACCAGCTGTGTGAATTGCTTCTGTTGCCATCTGGCAACAAAACAGGTGGTTTTGCCAGTCTGTCAAGATGATCTGCTAACTTTGATGACCATGGCGTTCAACGATTCCTGTTTTTTTATCATCATAAACACGCACTGCTTTTTTCCCTTTTTGTTCAGTTCTCCATCTTGCTTCTCCCAAATTGTGTATTCAACCTCTTCATGGCCGTGTTCCGTAAGTATAGGAGCAAGGTGTAGAACAAACAGATCTTTACTGCAATGCTCACAATTTCTTCCACGCATTTCTTACTGTGGAATGGGACTCCCGTCATCTTTGTCACAGAGTGTTAAATTTTACAGCATGGTATCGGTCAATCAATTTGCATTCTGCCATGTTGACCTTGTTTGCGAAGTCGTTTGAGTGCTTTGATTTTTCAAGTCTACATTCGTACAGTATTCGCAAGACAACTATACCAGGGCTGCTTGTTACACGTTTGGATGTTGTGAGGAACTTTCTTTGCGAAAGTTGAGAATCCTAGACTACCCCCAGATTCCTTTGTTAAACAAAAAAAAGTCGGTGTATACAGATTCAATGGCGGTCTAGGATTTTTCTTCCTTCCCTTCCCGTTCTTTCTTTCTAATTTGATTTCTGTCCGGGACCGGGATACTGATATTTTGAAAGAAGTTGTGTACATCTTTCTCCACATTCTCATCCAGTCTTGATTTCGTGGTTTATCAGTGATTCGGGCTAAGACTGGATGGGTGCACTCCCAGGTTCAACGAGGTGGTTTTTAGCATTTTATACTTTTTCATCACCTTCAGTGCAGAGTAGGGACTTTTTCACCTTCTTATTCTGAGCTTGTCTTTAGAATCTCTATGATTTCTCTTATTGCATTTTGTCCTTTTCTCTGTAGAAATTACTCCTCTCTCCTCCAATGCTTGCCTCTTTATTTTTGGTGATTCTGTGATGATATACTGCACAGTTTCAGCAAATTTTCTGGGTTTTTGGCAGTTTTGCTCTTTGGGCAGCTTTTTCTCACAGCACTTAGTGACATTGTGCTTTCTGTTCCACACTGTTCTTCTTCAGTAGTGTTTTTTTATTTCGAACATATGCTCTGTCCTTTTCTTTCTTTCTCCTGATTTTTTGAGATGATCTTTTCGCCCTGCTTTCGCGCTGTTTTCTCTCTCCAATATCTCTTTGTTTTTCTGTCTCCTTTCTTGTCAAATATTTTTCTTTTAGGCTCCCTCATGTTTCCTGACTGCAATCAAATAGGCAAAATATATAAACAGATAATTTACAAATCACTGTTATGCATAGAATGGATGTGCCTTAATGTATCTTTGCACTGTGATAGCCGGCTGGTCCTAAAAGAATTGTTTGGAGTTATCACGTTAACAAAAAAATGTGCACGGACGGACACACGGACAGAGCCCATTTCACAGCTCCCGCCCCAGCACCTTCAAATGACGACGGGAGCTGAAAATTTATTACTTTGATTAAACCGATGATAGATGTTCATATAATTGATTGTAAATGCTCATAATCGGGTCTTCTGTGAAATAAACAAGTTTCATATTACCTAGACTTTTTCTCCGCTCTTGAAACTTTCTCTGTCTCTCTCTGTTTCAGCTCGCATTTTTCTCTTTCAAATCATCACTAAGGGGTTTCAGTCTAGAAATCCTTTTTCTAAGAGCATCCACTGTCTTGAAGTCTATAAACGCTGAGATATTTTTTTTCATGCTATCCCCTCCATCTGAAAAGTACAACTTTCACATTAAAAATTAAATACAAAATGGAAAATTTTATACATGTTTTAAATAAAATTTTACCGACCTACTATGGGAATAACAAAATGTCAGGGCAACCAATAGTCCAGTGCTAATGTGCATTACATGAGGATGAATAATGATTTATGCCATATAAATCCTGTTCTTCCACACAAATTTTATATCAACTGAAATATGCATACCTTTGTGACCGTTCTGCTCGGTTAATTTCGTTCGATTCTCTGGCATCGCTTTGCTTTAGCCATATCATCGGTCGCAACCATTCTACTAGTAGAAAACAATGAAGACATGCCTGAAAGTTTTGTTCCAAACACTCTGTGTCAAATGTAACATCCATAACAATAAAAAAAATCAAAAATAACATCCATGACTACTGATAGTAATTCTTATTTTATCAGGAGTACTTGCAAAATCATACTTAGGCCAACTCAATTTCTTCAAAAACTATGTAATTAATTGTTAATCATACTGCCTCTCATAATATTTCAGCTTGAGATATTATACAATCGGTTTTGGATGTTACACATTCATGTAGAAAAACGTCCACAGTCACATCCACAACATTGTCCTTGTGTCAAACCATAACATCCAACACATGACAGGATTTGAAAGATATTTGGTGACAGAATAGACTAGGCCTAAACTCGAATATTACTGTGTTCATTTACTGATAAAATGCTATGATCCTAAATACTAGGGAATGCATCGTAGTTTGATATTCTAGTTATTAATTAATTACAACTCTTAAGAGTGCGGACGGTTTTACGTTCATATGAACACGCTGGACTTATGTCTAATAATTAGTAAATCCAAAACCCACCGATTATGTGAGATACAAAACGTCATAAGGTAATCATCCATTTTTACTGCGTTTCATTAATACGACCGTCGGGCAGGCTGCGTCAATATACGGGCTTTTCAATGTCCATTTCTAACGATTCAAGTCCTAGTTTGTTATTGTTTTGCAATTATGCACAATGTTACCATGGTATATCACTATTGAATCTCTTTTATCAAGACACAGTCATGATAAGGTTTATCGGATGTTACAGTATCCTGCATTTTGTTTGACCGATAACACTTACCGACATCTTCTCCCGCCGATGGTTGAGCTTTGTACACAAAAACTGATGACGCGTTCGCGGACGAGTCTAAACAACCATTAAGGGGTGTTCGATATGGTTACAATGCGTAAAATTGAAGTATTCAAACGAAGGATATCGTTTTGGACGTATACAAATTCGACCAGACATTATTCATTTTGTAGGAAAGCTTGCGGATATAGCTTTTTGGTTGTGAAACTCTACACTCACTTTAATTTTACTGAAGCGCTTAATATTTATACATCAGACAGCATCCTAACACCCTCTTACCATAGATTCAATGTAGGCTGCTTGCCCATGCTTTGCTTTGTCTAAAAATAGATCGTAAGTCTGGAACAAAGTTTGACCGCACACCGTCGCCTCCTAGTAACCAGTCTCCGTACGCAAAATTTTAACAATATTACGCTAATTAAACTCAATTCTTTTTAGTTCAGCTTTTCTGGTCTTTGCCAGATGCCTAATTATATTGTTTTTATTATTTAATGTTTAGGTCACCATAACTTACGGTCTTCATAGATACTATTGGATCCCAGATACAAAACAATTCTTGTATTTATTTTATGATGTCAAACATGTCTCAAATGGTTCGCCTGGTCCAAAACTAACCGTCTTTTCATTTCAAAAAAGTGTACATTTTATTTAATTTCTGACCATATCACCATATAACTATCTCTTTTAAGTATTCCTACTAAGTCATAAGAAAACCAGATCCACTGTAACACACGAACATGTCAAATATACTTTGGTCATTGCTAAACTTATTTATCATCAATAGTTCCACAAGTGGCACTGAATTGTACATGAACTAACTGAGAACTGGCCTATATATACTATATTAATTATAATATCTAATATATCTGAGGTATATTATAATACTAAGCTCCTGTCCGATTTGGCGCATGAAGCTCCCGCCACAAGAACGCTTACTTATCGACCTCCCTCTGCCCAGAGACCATCTACCGAGATACTTGCACTCGATATGCAATGTCCATCACCCTTTCCAAGTCTAAAATATGAAACATCATATGTCAGAGGAGACCAGAGACGCAGAGAGAGGAGGAGGGAGATGAGGATGCAGATCCGGACGAGAGAGAGAGTCCCCTAACCGTTCACCTCGGAATATTAAAACTTATTCTCTTGAGGCCCATGTCCTTTTATCCATATGTGACAGCTTGGCTTATTGGTATACTTGTTGTAGGATTTCCTGTTGCTATCTGCTTGTCATCAGGCATCTGTCGGTGTAGATGCTACACTTGTTGCAGAGCCTCAAGTCTATCATCCCCATCACCATCCTCTTTTCACCTGTTCGCGTACAATGACCCTGCGTCATTGACGGTATCAGATAAATGTAACCTGGCCTCGACTTGGCACATCGGTATATCTGAGGCTCCAGCGCGTCGCCAGTTAGTATATTTTTTAAATCCATTGAATTTCCGGCCACTCACGCTGAATCGGACGCAATCCAGCTTCACACATATTAATCTGCTCAATGGCATTCTAGTTTTTATTGCTGTAATTGGCCTCTAATGCGACTGACGTATGCCGCCGGTAATTGGTTAAACATTAGTGCCAATAGTCGTTTGAAGTTCGAGCCGATCGTGACGGATGTTGTTGGAACTGTTTCAAAACCAATCGACGAATCGATCCATGTTTCGACTGGAGTGTGTTCGGTTTAGATTTGTTAGTGTTGCCGCTGTACTTCCACGTATGTCCGGACACTGTCGGACATGCAACGGCTGATTTGCGTGTCCACGTCTTTGTTTTTGAAATGCACAAAGCCGGAAATGTATCCATACTGCCGATTTTGCAGATTTACTGTCTGACCAATGTCAAAAGCCGTCGTCTGCCATTTTGTGATACACTGCGAAGCGCACGTTCAATTCCGCGCTACATTAGTCAGGCTACTTAAGTAGCGTTGACTAGAGAGCTCGACAAGTGATGACGTCACACGGCTGGCATGACACAAACCCACTGGTTTCTAAAACAAATGATATGCTCTCGGCTTAACATTTAACTGCTGTGAAAATGGTGTCGTGGTTTTGTTACCGCCATTTGTCAAATTATGGCCTTGGTTTTCAAATTTCGACGATTTTCCATTTATATGTCCCAAATCAATCAGAAATACCCATTGGTACTAAAATATAAGGTGAAAAACTGTCCCATGCATGAAAGGGTCAATACAAATGACAATACAAATACAGAAACAATGAGCACATTATTAACAACCAAAAATGTATTTATTTGTAAGTCAAAATAAGTAATTAAATCAATCCATGTGTTTCAGACCAGAGCAATGGCAGAACATCATACAGGTGCCAACATTGCCAATGTTTTGTTGGAAGCAGTAGAAGAATGGAAACTCCCTTCCAGTCCACCCTTGGTGACGGACAATGCATCCAATATGGTCGTAGCAGCCAGAGAAATGGAGAGCGCAATCCACGTCGGATGTTTTGCTCACACCCTAAACTTGGCTTGTGGAAGTGCCCTGAAGATACCCACAGTGTCCAAGCTGTTGGCTAGAATGCGACGGATTGTGGCATTTTTCCACCGTAGTACAATTGCGACAGCTCTGCTGAAAGAGAAACAACAACTGTTGAACTTACCACAGCACAAGCTCATCATCAACGTTCAGACGAGGTGGAACTCTGCTGTAGATATGACTTGCCGCTTTCTGGAGCAGCAACCTGCAATTTTTGCTGCATTGACATCGAAGGACTTGAGAGGAAAAGAAAAGGATTTGTCCACTTTGAGCGAAGAAGATATCACGAATGCTGAGGAGCTGTTGTCTACCCTGACGCCATTGAAAACTGCTACAGTTGCATTGTGTGAGGAAAAGGTCCCCACTTTGTCCATTGTTCTGCCCTTGCAGAACCAGCTGTTGAGTCATGTGATGGTGGCACGTGAAGACGACTCCGGCTTCACAAGGAACATAAAGGCTGCAGTGTCCACGGATCTTTCTAAGCGATATCATGGAGTGAAAATGAAACTACTCATTGCCACTTTACCAGATCCACGATTTAAGTCCGTCCCGTTTTTGTCAGACGCTGAAAGAGTCGAGGCGTTTCAGTCACTGATCTTGCATGCTGCTGAATGGTTTGATGCTCAGTCTGGCCAGGTTACTGATCAAGCCCAGCCCACTGAAAACCAAAATGTTGCAGCCTCTGAGCCCACCCTGCCTGCTGATCACGAGTCTAATCTTGAGCCAGACTACAAAAAGATCAAAATGGATGCACAGGCTGATTAGAATGTAGGTGCTACAAAGCAGCCTAAAGCCACTGACCTTTCAAACCTGTTTGGGGATGTTTACCATGTCAGAGTTGAGGAAGCCAAAACTACCATGGAAATGACCGAAGAGGAGTTGACACGCTACAAGTCCGCACTACTAACAATTACAGCGTCTGATAATCCTTTGTTGTGGTGGCGAGAACACAGCTCTAGGTATCCAATCCTAGCTTGTCTTGCTAAAAAGTACTTGGTAATTCCAGCGACTTCTGTGCCATCAGAGAGAGTATTTAGCACGGCAGGAGATATTGTAACGGCCCAGTGATCAGCCCTACAGTACCAACATGTTGATGAACTGATCTTTCTGAAGAAAAATTGGCAAACAAAGTCTCTGCCGTGTGTTGTATGGACGTAGACAGACTCGTTTGTGTCCGTCGGTAAAAACATTGGTTACTGGACTTCTAAGGAGTTTAAGGTGTTGGATATGCTCATGATATTAAAGTTGCCGTAGTGCAGTGTGTTGATATGTCATGATATAAAGTTTGCCGTAGTGCAGTGTGTTGGATATGTCATGATATTAAAGTTTGCCGCAGTGCAGTGTGTTGGATATGTCATGATATTAAAGTTTGCTGTAGTGCAGTGTGTTGGATATGTCACGATAATAAAGAAAAAATGCATGCTAATAAAATAAATACACAAAACTTGTGTATTCCATGCGAAACAGAATATTTTTTAAATTAATATGTATTTACATATTTACACAATACTATTGCAATAGTCCTACAACTATCGCAATACTATCGTAATACTATTGCAATAGTATTTTAACTATTGCAATACTATCGCAATAGTAAAATTGACCCCAATAGTCACCACTACCGACCGGAATTGATGCCAACCATACCACCACCAGTTTGTGACCAGGTATGTAGGCCTACAATTGGATCTCTTTATTACAGTACGGTAACACTGATGTTGATATTATGGGTCTAGGACTATTCTACCCCCTGAAAATTGCTTCCCCCCCCCGAGGACAATTGCCCCTGACTCGAGGACAATTACCCCTAGACAACTGACCCTGGGGGGTTGTTGTCTGGGGAGGGGGTAGTTGTCCGGGGGGAATTATCATACTCCTGTTGATAGCCAAATAAACAAGAACAATTTCTTAAGTAGACATTCCGACAGTCAAAAGTAACCAATGGATAATTCTGTTCAGCCCCACACACATATATTGGGCATTTCATTCGTCTATATTTGCCGCCGGTTCATCACAGCTTGTCGTGTCTTCCACTGAGACAACTTCACTGTCAACACAACCCGTCTTGCCAACCACTGGATCATCTTTCGGTTCTTCAGATTCTCATCCAATGACAGCTACACGTAAACCGGTGAGTTGTTAGTAGGTTTTCACCCATCTGATGGGGAAATTCTGGACATTTTCATTCCAAAAAATCTTTTTCGACCGGTTGATAGTTTTTCATAACATTAACTCTTTAACGAACTGATGAAATTTATTTAAACTTAAAGTGTAAATAGAGACTCAACATTTTCTCTTCATCACCAATTCCATGGAAGTGTCATCATCAAACTCAAAAAATCAAATTGAAGGATATACACTGAAATTGTTTGATTCTTTTGATTTTTTGTAAAATGTTACATTTTCTTCAAAGATACTGCCTGATGAATGTATGGCATTTTTCATGTTAAAAAAGAGGCTAAAGATTGTATACATTGTCAAAAAAAAGAAAAACCTCTAATTTCCTCTTTTCTTTCTTTATCCAGTTACTTATGACATTCATTATGAAAGATCAGGAATATATTTTCTGAATGCTTTCAATATAAACGAGAAACTTGGTCTCAAACATTACCTTGGTACGCGTCACGCGAGTCACGCAAAACATCTATTTTTTATCTCTGCATTAAATGTAATTTGTTTTCAAACATTTGTTTGTACCTCGGTAAATGCTGGGCTGATACTCTACAATTTGATGTAGAATTAATCACAGTACTTATATTAACCCATCTAAAAAGATTGTTTTAAAAATGTCACGCGAGTCACGTTTTCCATTTGTCACGCGAGTCACGCATCAGCAACATGCCTTGTGTTCTTTTTTCATCCTTGCATAGGCTAAATGTATGCACCCAAGCATGCACAGGTACATAGACTTGCAGGTTCCCTCAAAATTTAAAGTGTATATGCACCCCTGCATTTTCAAATGGAATAGTCCTTCAGAAGGAACATTCCAGAAAGCATGACATGTGCTATGCACTACTTTTTGAAATCTCAATACACAATGAACCTCGTTGTTTTAAGTACAATGTATGTGTGCACTATGTACTGTCGCAAGGAACCCCAATTTAAACTTTAATGGACAGATGTTCTGCACTGCAAGTTTCGTTTACACTGAAGAGTAAGTATAAATATTATGAGTTTAATTTTGTATTAATAACATGTGTTTTTTTTTACAATAATAGAGATTTTAACAAGAAATTTTGACAAGTTG
>NW_014577560.1:198759-200075 GCF_000485595.1 Priapulus caudatus | reverse complement strand
TAGATTTTTCATCGGCCAACATGAAGAAGAGAAAATTAGATGCGGCAGTCGCTGGTACTCCCCTACCACAGAAACGGCCCAAAAAATTACCTGACGTGCCTGAACCTAGCCAAGAAGAAGTTGCAGAATTTTTTGAAAAACTGCACAAGACCCAAACCAAGCCAGTTTTGCTCTCCATTGTACCGGGTTATGCCAAAAATTATAAGCCAAAAGCCTTGGACCCAAAATATCCTGTTATTCTGTCAGAACTTAGAGATGACAGTTTTGTAAACTCTGACCCAGACACACTTAAAAATCACTGTCGAAAACTCAAAACTGAACTTGTGGTTACTGACGAAGAATCCAGAAATGTAGAAGAAGCCACCAGAGATCAGGCTAGCAGCAGAAAATGGCACCGTTTTCGTGTTGGCCGAATAACTGCATCGAGGGTAAAGGCGGTTCTTGGCACAAATCCAGAAAAACCCTCCCAGAGCCTGCTGAAAAGCATCTGCTATCCTGAATCAGTTAGTTTCAGCAATAAAGCCACCAGGTGGGGTTGCAACCATGAGAAAACTGCAAAGGCGGAGTACGTTGACAGAATGACGAAAACTCATGAGAACTTTGAATTAAAAGACAGCGGCTTGATTATTAACCCCAAATTTCCTTTTATGGGTGCATCACCTGACGGCATTGCTGCATGTGATTGCTGCGGGGAAGTTTGTGTAGAGGTAAAATGTCCATATTGCAAAAAGGATTCCAAACTTGCAGATACATTGGACAGTCGTTCTTGTTTAGAATCTGTGGACGGCAAGTTGCAACTAAAAAGAACTCACCAGTACTACTACCAAGTTCAGTGTCAGCTACTAGTTTGCGACATCGAGTGCTGTGATTTTGTAGTATGGACTAATGTTGATTATCACTACGAAAGGATTGAAACGGATCCAGATTTCTGTCAGCGTCTTGTCGAAAAGTCGGATACATTTTTTACAGAAGCTGTGCTACCCGAACTAGTTGGCAAACTGTTTTCTCGTCCGCTTTCTGCGGTTACTATGATCGCTGAGGCCACTCCATCAACTAGTGTAGAAGTTTCATCTTCTGGAACAGAAGTTGAGAATTCTGACAAACTGATCTGTGTATGTCAGGTTAAGTACGACCCGACTTATGACTCTGTCGTGGAGTGCAGTAATCAGAACTGTCCATATGCAGGGATGGGAATGACAATTTGTGTTTACAGCTGAAAATAGCCAGTGTCCAGCGAGGGGTGTTAGCGGGAGGCTGTCAGTTCCAGGGCAAAGCCTTGTCAGGGGTTTCAGGAAGTTTTTGAATTTTCACAACTT
>NW_014577560.1:160569-196108 GCF_000485595.1 Priapulus caudatus | reverse complement strand
GTGTCCACGGATCTTTCTGAGCGATCATGAGGTGAAATGACTACCTCATGCACTTTCCCAGATCCACGATTAAGTTCGTCCCGTTTTTGCAGACCTGAAAGAGTCGAAGCGTTTCATCACTGGATCTTGCATGCTGCTGAATGGTTTGATGCTCAGCTGGCCAGGTTACTGATCAAGCCCAGCACTGAAACCAAAATATCTTGCAGCCTCTGAGCCCACCTGCCTGCTGATCACGAGTCTAATCTTGAGCCAGACTACAAAAAGATCAAAATGGATGCACAGGCTGATTAGAATGTAGTGCTACAAAAGCAGCCTAAAGCACTGACCTTTCAAACCTGTTTGGGATGTTTACCATGTCAGAGTTGGAGCCAAAACTTACCATGAAATGACGAAGAGGAGTTAACGCTACAAGTCGCACTACTAACAATTACAGCGTCTGATAATCTTTTGTGGTGGCGAGAACACAGCTCTAGGTATCCAATCCTAGTTGTGCTGCTAAAAGTACTTGGTAATTCCAGCGACTTTGTGCCATCAGAGAGAGTATTTAGCACGGCAGGAGATATTGTAACGACCAGTGATCAGCCCTACAGTCTCAACATGTGATGAACTGATCTTTCGTAAGAAATTGGCAAACAAAAGTCTCTGCGTGGGTTGTAATGACGTAGACAGACTCGTTTGTGTCCTTCGGTAAAGACATTGTTACTGACTTCTAAGGAGTTTAAAAGTAGTGCGGGTGGTGTGAGCATATTCATGATATTAAAGTTTGCCGTAGTGCATGTGTTGATATGTCATGATATAAGTTTGCCGTAGTGCAGTGTGTTGATATGTCATGATATTAATGTTTCCGCCAGTGCAGTGTGTTGGATATGTCATGATATAAAGTTTGCTGTAGTCCAGTGTGTTGGATATGTCACATAATAAAGAAAAAATGCATGCTATATAATAAATACACAATGTGTATTCATGCGAAAACAGATATCTTTTTTAAATTAATATGTATTTACATATTTACACAAACTATTGCAATAGTCCTCAACTATCGCAATACTAATCGCAATACTATTCAATAGTATTTTAACTGTTGCAATACTATGCAATAGTTAAAATGACCCAATAGTCACCACTACCGACCGAATTGATGCCAACCATACCACCACCAGTTTGTGACCAGGTATGTAGCCTACAATTGGATCTCTTTATTACGTACGGTAACACTGATGTTGATATTATGGTCTAGACTATTCTACCCCTGAAATTGCTTCCCCCCGAGGGCAATGCCCTGACTCGAGGACAATTACCCTAGACAACTGACCCTGGGGGTTGTTGTCTTGTGGAGGGGGTAGTTGTCCGGGGGAATTATCATGCTCCTGTTGATAGCCAAATAAACAAGAACAATTCTTAAGTAGACATTCCGACAGTCAAAGTAACCAAGGATAATTCTGTTCAGCCCCACACACATATATTGGGCACTTATTCGTCTATATTCCGCCGGTTCATCAACAGCTTGTCGTGTCTTCACTGAGACAAACTTCAACTGTCACACACGTCTTGCCAACCACTGGATCATCTTCGGTTCTTCAGATTCTCATCCAATGACAGCTAACACGTAAACCGGTAGTTGTTAGTAGGGTTCACCCATCCGATGGGGAAATCTGGACATTTTCATTCCAAAAAATCTTTTCGACCGGTTGATAGTTTTTCATAACATTAACTCTTTAACGAACTGATGAAATTTATTAAACTTAAAAGTGTAATAGAGACTCAACATTTTCTCTTCATCACCAATTCCATGGAAGTGTCATCATCAAACTCAAAAAATCAAATTGAAGGATATACACTGAAATTGTTTGATTCTTTTGATTTTTGTAAAATGTTACATTTTCTTCAAAGATACGCCTGATGAATGTAATGGCATTTTTCAGGTTAAAAAAGAGGCTAAGAGTTGTATACATTTGTCAAAAAAGAAAAACCTCTATTTCTCTTTTCTTTCTTTGTCAGTTACTTATGACATTATTATGAAAGATCGAGGATATATTTTCTGAATGCTTCAATATAACGAGAAACTTGGTCTCAAACATTACCTTGTACGCGTCACGCGAGTTCGCAAACATATATTTTTTATCTCTGCATTAAATAAATTTGTTTTCAAACATTGTTTGTACTCGTAAATGCTGGGCTGATACTCTACATTTTGATGTAGAATTAATCACAGTACTTATATTAACCCATCTAAAAGATGTTTTAAAATGTCCGCGAGTCACGCTTTTCATTTGTCACACGAGTCACGCATCAGCAACATGCCTTGGCTGTTCTTTTTTCATCCTTGATAGGCTAAATGTATCCACCCAAGCATGCACGAGGTACATTGACTTGCAGGTTCCTCAAATTTAAAGTGTATATGCCACCCTGCATTTTCAAATGAATAGTCCTTCAGAAGGAACATTCCAGAAAGCATGACATGTGCTATGCACTACTTTTTGAAATCTCAAACACAATGAACCTCGTTGTTTTAAGTACAATGTATGTGTGGCACTATGTACTGTCGCAAGGAACCCCAATTAAACTTTAATGGACAGATGTTCTGCACAGCACAAGTTTCATTTACACTGAAGAGTAAGTATAAATATTATGAGTTTTATTTTTTATTAATAATATGTGTATTTTCACAATACTAGAGATTTTAACAAGAAATTTTGACAAGTTGATATTTCCCATGTTCTTCTTGGACTCTCACCAATTCTTTCTCAAAAGTGGAAGAGATAATGGACATAACACTGGGTCAAAAGATATTAGTTCTGTGTATGTCACACTTTGGCACTCAGTATTGTAAAATACAAACATATATATATATATATATATATATATATATATATATATATATATATGATAAATTATGAAACATACAGTGTATTTTACTGGGTGTAGACTTATACATTAATTGTGAAATTTAACTTGATTACATGAGGACAGTTCAAGACAGTTTAAAGCAATACATGAGTAGACTGTAAACATTTTCTCAGTCTTCTCTTTCACCATTTGCCTTATCTATTTTTTATCCATGTACACAATATAATGAAAACACAAAGTAGTATATTTGTTCAGCTTTAATTTTTTTCTTAATGAATGGATTTTACTAGTTAACAGCTAGGAAATAGATTAACTTTTTCATACAAACTACAGTTCATGATATTCTTTGGCTAAATCTGCTTCATTTTTTGCAATTTATATTCAAACAGCTCCACAGAATGCCTGCACTAACACCTAAAGAGAGACAGCAGAGACGCCGAGAGAGATTGAAGGCTACTGGTCAATATGAAGCATACAAGGCAAAACATGCTTCATATAGCAAGAAGCATCGCACAAAATCAGTAGAACATTTGCAAGAAATCAGTCCATCCAAGAAGAAAAATCTATTGGAAAAAAAGAGAGCAAAAGAATCAGGCAGCAAAGATGTCGCCGAAGAAAAATAGATCAAGCATCTGCAAGTACAAGTAAGAAAACTCCCTGCTCATCATTCCAGGACAAGCAGAGCCCAAGGAGTTATTCCGCCAAGCAGACGTTGCACTGAGCTATTAACATAGCTAAGCATGTCCTTCCCAAGAGTCCTGCAAAAAAACATGCTGTTATCAGGAAACTAGCCTCAGAATTCTGTGTTGCGATCAAGTGGCCAATACATAACCAGAAAGCAAGAGTGAACCGTCTTCATCAGCAAACTGTTGATGTGGTGAAAAACTTCTACAAACGGGATGATATCAGCACGATTTGTCCAGGTGAAATAGATGTGGTCACTGTTCGAGATGCCAGTGGAAAGCAAAAGCTACAAAAGCGACACATGGAAACAAGCATCAAAGAGACTTACGCACTTTTCAAGGAAGAGCATCCTGACATCAAAATAGGGGTGTCCAAATTCGCTGAGCTTCGACCTCCTGATGTTAAACTAACTTCACAGATGCCTAATAATGTGTGCCAATGTATGTACCACCAAAACATCATCATGGCCGTATATGCACTTCATGGATACATTCCATCCATCCCATCATACACCAAAGATTTCTCTGCTTCTTGCCTTGTGTCCCCTGATGATGAGAAATGCTGGTTCAGTACATGTGGGCATGAATCGTGTGGATTTGGCCACTCATATCATTTGCCAGGTGACCCAAATCTGAAAGAGGAAAGCGCAAAGTGGATGAAATGGCAAGATGTTGGTGGTCGCCTCATCAAGATTGAAGATACAGGGACTGTTGATTATCTGCATGAGTATGTGCTTGCCCTTTCCCCAAAGTTTCTACAACATTGCTTCATCAAGAGGATGCAGTCCACGAGCTATGAGTCAGATAAAACGAAAGCTTCAGATCCAGATTCAACAACTGCAGTTCTTCAGATGGATTTCGCCGAAAATTTCACCTGTTCCTCTCAGGATGAGGTACAGGCAGCCCACTGGCACCAAGCTCAAGTGACATTGTTCACTTTTGTGATGTGGTTCAGAGGCAACAACTCCTCAAAAGTAATTGCAAGTAACTACATGTCACATGACAAGAAAGCTGTAGTTGTGTTTTTGGATGAACTGCTGTCGACCAAGGATGACAATGTCAAAGAAGTTAACATTTGGACAGATGGTCCACCTAGTCAATTCAAAAACCGGTATGTCATGAATGCACTCCCTATGCTATCTGAGAAGCATGATGTACAACTTGTCTGGAATTTCAGTGCAACAAGCCATGGAAAAGGCCCTGTGGATGGTGTCGGTGGGACTGCGAAGCGCATGGCATCAGAGATGGTCAGAACAAGAAAGTGCACCATCTACTCCGCCAAAGACTTTTCCGAAGCAGTGAATGCACATCCAGGTACCTGCAAGACCCAAGTGATGCTTATTGAGGAAGGAGATCTCAATGAGCGCAGCAAGTCACTGAACTCCATCTTCAAACAAGTCCCAGCAATTAGAGGAATCTCTTCTCTTCATAACATTTCATATGATGGGAAGGAAATCATCACAAAGTCATACACAGCACAGAAAATCCAAGAAGCAGATGACAAGACAGCAACTGATGAGGTTCAAGGTGTGCCAGAGCAACATGGAGATCGTGACAGGTCCTGTCAGCCAAATGTGAATGATATGGTAGCTGTTGCTCTCTGTGGAAAGCATCCCAAGAGCATGTACATCTACATCGCTCAAGTTCTCCAGATTGATAGAGGAGATGTCTTCATGAGATACCTGAAGAGAAGTGGAACCTTGTACCACTGGCCAACAGATGTGGATGAGTCCTGGCAGAAGCTGAATGATATTGTCTGCATCTTACCAAATCCAGAACTGGTCAACAACAGAGGGCAGTTGCAGTTCACCAAGGAGTCCTTGGAAAGAGCAGAGGCACAGGCATTGCAGAAGAAATGCGTCACAACGGATTTCCTGAACTAAATAACTTTCTAATCTCATTGAATTTTCATGACCAACTGATTACCCAAACATAAGTTGTTTAATTGTACTAATTAATGAAAAACAAAATCTATTCTGAACTGTATCACAAGTTTTCCAGATTATTGTTCGAATTATACTGTAGAATTGCACATCAATCCTCTGATTAGTTTTAATTACCAATTTTATACGATTGGATTGTTATTACTCTACTACAAACAAATTATTTAGTATTGTATCAATAATTATCTGAAGTGCTTGAAGTGCTAGAAGTGCTAGAAGCACATGTATAATTGATTATCACTTAACAGTGTTTGAGATAATTCATAATTCATAACATTTTGATAAGTTTGTAGAGCTACTTAAAAGTACCCCCATTATACTTAATCCAACAGCCATAATCTTGTTCAGGTCACTGTTGAATTGTATTTTATATGTTGAACTGTCCATCATTCTGTTAGATCATTTTTTTATTGCCAATAGACCATTATGATTGTAAATTGTAATTAATTCAAAACGTACAAATAATAGTTGTTTAATATCACAAGCTAAAACTGTTTTAAAACGTTTTGATATTTCAAAATTTGTATTGTTGATCAATTTATTTATTATATTATCACTTTATTTATTTGATGGATTACACGGAATGTGCGCTATATATTAAAGTAGCCACCATTATTATTATTATTATTATTTAGTATTATCAGATAATGCAAATATACTATAATCACTCAGATTGTTAATAATACAATGAATACCAATAATTGTCATTTCATATGTCTTCATAAAAGAATTTAATTGGGGTAAATTGTTTATTACCTATATCTTGTTTAACAGATGATTGTTGGATTGTATAATGTTGAATATGCACCCATCTGTTTGATAATTTTAAGTGTTATATATATGATTTTATTGTACTTACTTGGAAATGTTTAAATTATAGCTTTAAAATGGTTTGTTATAGTTGAATATCTTGGTTTCATAAAGGTATTCCAAATTAAGCCACTTTTTAATTAATGTCTTCATTGTAAATACGTTAATTTAAAAGCAATTTAATTACAGTCGTAATCCAAGAGATACTCTGTCACGCGAGTCACGTTGAGTGTCACGCAAGTCACTATTTGCAGTGGTTGTTTCTACAAAAAAGAAAGCCTGCAAGAATAGTTATTCATATGCATGGGAAGATAAAGTCTTAAGCTTGCAATAAATCAGCAATGAGGCGAATTGCTTCAGTACATGGATTCGAAAATTGATTTAAATAGGGTGATGTTGAAAACCCCTATTTGAATCATGTCACGCGAGTCACGGTAAACAAATGAGTATTTCTTCAAAGATATAACCTTAAATGTGCATTTTTTTGTACTAGCATAATTATATTGTAAGTCTTGTTTGATAAGAGTATTAAAAATAAACATCATAAGGCATGTTAAGCACAGATACACATCTAAAGTTCTTTTTTTTTAATGTCACGCGAGTCACCATGGAATCGATGTCATGGTCTCTACAGAAAATTGGCAGTGTTTCGCGGCCAGGGGGCAGATGTGAACTAATCAACGTTTTTCTCCAAAAATAAATATAAAATCAGAAAATGACAGGAATAATACTGAAAAGTATCACGTGTAAAGTTTTATAATGTAAGTACGATGAGACCAAGGTCTTAGCCAGGATTGGGAAACTGCCTGTCTAAATTTTTTAATAATATCTGCCTGTTCTATGTATCTGCAGTGTATGCAGTTTTTGGTTTCATTGAAATTGCGTTTTATCTGTTTTTTTCTCTCAATCTATATTTCTTTACATTATATTTTCTTTTTGCAACTACGTAATAACGGGATTTTTAGTACATGTATAACTTGTACGAAGGCGTCTTATAACACCTTCAACTTTGTTTATTTCGTTCGGTTTGTTGTTTATGATATCCACGATCAGTGAGTAATCTTATGTTTATGAGTTTTAACAGCATTTTCGGTCTCATCACTACTTGTGCGAACACTGTGGATGCAAACTACAACAATGCGACCATACCCAAACGATTCTAATCCTGGAAAACACCGTGATCAACGTGCGGTTGAGTATTATCCTGTATCAAGACTCGCATTGTGCGTTGCATTATAATATTCACGATGTCTGATCCTTCTCTACTCCTCCACCAAGTCATTACCACACCAGATATTTTACACCGCCGATCAACCGAACCAGACGACAACGAAGCATCATGACGACGCCTACCACGGACACCACAACTACCACGGACACAACCACCACGGACGCCACGCACCACGGGCAGCAGATCCGACACTTCGAGACTGCCGATCGCCGCCGTCGCCTAGCAACCAGGTTCAACACTCCAGGGAGACTATTTCTCGCTGTCGCCTCGAGGCCACGTTCGCTCACGCTTACACCTCTACCCCCACCTACATCCACCCTCCCTCCGCCTACCACCCCTTCCCCCTCAGACAGAGCCTACCGGACACCCACATTCCCACTCCCGAATATATCTCCTACTATATTCCCCCTACCCCTACACACAACCCCAAAAGCGAACCCCACCCTGCACCTTCGAATTCGGACGCCGGGACCCAACTTACACATGGACTGCCTACTACGACCACATGGAGTCCTGGCATCGAAGCAGACCCGATGCTTTGATGTTCTGGAGTGAGGAACTCACACAATACATCATCCGAGGGCAGCCCTAACCATCCAACACCAGGCAGACGCACACGGCTTCCACTAACACGGAGAAGCCCAACGGAGAAGCCCCGGAGATGAACCGACGGAGCCACGGAGATACTCCCACGGACAACTAAAGACAACGGATTAATTAAGGAATAGTTAGACCTATTTAAGTTTTTGGAACCGGGGATTATCACACTATTTAGAAAAAAAAGGGCATAACATGAATAACAAACGTACAATATAACCTTAAAGTTCTTCGCTATAAAATATAGCTCTTAACTTTTTCATGAGTAGGAGAGTAATGTAATGAAGCTAAAGTCATCACGATATAGAGCGATGCCGCAGGGCAGGCATGGTTCTTGGCCACGTCTATGTCGAGGCTAAGATCCGTACGCAGAGACATGCCTCAGGCACTTTTGGTTACTCGCTTCGTTATAGGCAGTTCGATACTGGTACCGCCAAGTACTAAATTCCGGGTAGAACAAAAAACACCCTCCCCCTCTCGTTAAAAAGAGGACAGTAGCCATTTTCGGACCAAGGCATGGCCTTGTTTCGTAGACTCATTAACCTGGAAGGTTTTAACGCGTAGTACGACGTAGTACTAGGTAGATCATGTGACACGGCCAGAATTGTATAAATAGTAAGCTTTTCTAACAGAGAAATCAGAGAGAGGGAGGAGAGAACCAACCGGGGCTCTCGGAGTCTCTCTCTCTCTCTCTCTCTCTCTCTTGGTATGTAAGTATAAATAGGTCTTACCGTATTCGTGTTACAGTATGCGTCATAAACGTATGTCTTAGAACTTCTTTTAAGACTGGTACTTGTATGTGCGTGTGTAAACTCCTTTTAGAGATCTTGCATTCCATATGTAACTAATAACTTGTCTCTGTAAGTTTTGTGTAACAATTAAATAGACATTTGTTTGTACGTTATACTTCCGTGTCTGTCTACTTTGTAACTACCTCAGGGTACATAATTACCCGCACCATAGCAGAACCTGGGAACAACATCACATGGTATACACTATACGGTCACGAGCCTCACACACACGAGAGTACACGTATATATATGAGTGAAAACTACGTTCATTACACCTGTCATTGGCTAGAATTTTTCAAATCTACCTATCTCGTCAATTTTGCCATTTTTTAACTTCGCCCGTCAAAATGACGGGCAGGACGGGTGCTAGCTAAGACGGTGCTTGGGGCGGGTCACTAGTATAGGACGGGTTCAGATATAGCACTGTCACAGATGCACTGTGGACCCTGAAAAATCAGAGGACAAAATATAGGCTAATAAATCATTGTAAAGACACAATTTAACTATGCAAGTGATTTTTATTTTAATTGTTTATTAATTTTCTATTTTTTTATTTGATTTTAGGCATTCTGCGATGGCTTGTAAGTGGCCCCGCTGCAGAATCTGCTTTATCAGGTACGGTTCTTCAACCAAGTGATGTGAAAAAGCCCAAAGATATAGCACATGCTTGCAGGCATGACGATGGTGTATTAATACCTCGGGTACGAAGGTATTTTGAAGAGGAGGCCTGGAAGACGGTAATGTCTAACGTACAAAGGGTTAATAGAATTGGCTGGTTGTGTGGTCTGTGTAAGACAGACTTGGGAGGCGAGCAATTAGCATGTGACAGTTGCTTGGAGTGGCTGCATATCAAGTGCACAACACTTAAAAAGCCACCTAAAACTAGGAAATGGTATTGTAATAGCTGTTACACTAACTGTGTTTAAGTTCTACTGAATATGTAGGGCTGCCTTGCACTTCTGCGTGACATGTGCGCTGTTTGCCATCGCTCATCAATCAACATCTACAAGTTGAATTTCCACGTCCTTCAGGCCGAAAATTCCCACAATAACAGATTTTGTCGACGTCACTTTGGGGATCGTGCAGGCATGGCTGCACACACACAAGTTTGCTTTTCATGCTCTAACTACATTTCCCCACGCACGCCCAAAGACGACACTGCTCCATGTTGGTGGTATGCGTGGCCTGCTGTGTTGTGGACATGTCTGAGCAAAGAGCAGAATGCTGATGCTGTAGCATTCATTAAATTCCTCCCGCATGAACTTCGCGCTAGTTGGAATCTTTCAGCCAATGAATGGTTGCCTGCAATACGAGAGGCACTACAATTTCAACTGGACTTTCAGGATGTCCCCAGCCTACATCGCACATTTAAAGACAATATTTGCAGTGGTGAACTCACACTCCTTATGAAAGCTTTAAACGACACATGTTTTCCGCAGGTACGCTGTCCAATGGGCTGTTACATGTATCTGGACGATACAGTTGGCGACAAGTTGCAGCTATTGCCAGCTGCTCATTATCTAGCTACAATAATACCAGCCTTTTCAGCATTTCATGCCCAGTCCCACTACTTCCAAGGAGCTAGACAGGACTAGACTTGTCCCATTACAGACTTCGATTGGAAGATAGCTCCCTCACTCATTGTAGACAAAGAACATGGCCTGTGCATTTTAATGTGTTCCACAAAAAAGCACTGCGATGGCAGAACATCATTTTTCCATGTCCTTACAAATCCCATCGTTCGTTGGACTGCACCCCAGCCTCCAGACTACCTTGCACCAGCTGTCGTCACTGGCAATGTCGTACGTAGCGGCACATCAAACACGTACAATACTTCATTTCCTGTTTTTGAGCAACGAGGCCACAGTGCCGGTTTGACCACTCTTAGACTTGCTACCAGACATCCGCACTTCCAAATGACACACAACATCACTATATGCAGTGGATTCACATTGGAACAGCAATCAGATATCCTAGAGTATGCAATGCAGGCTGAGCATTTGGAGGGTCGTGCTATCTTAGACACTCTTGACGCGTACAAGCAGGAAAAGCCCATGGACGAGGTCATTGCAGCATGTGCAGCTGTAGCTACTACATTCATGGATCTGGATGATGCATGTTTGCTCACTTATGCATACAATGAACAAACAACTGATGTATATGATGACATGCACCTGCAAGAAGTTGGCCAAACACAATCGAAGAGAAATATATGTTGTAATGCCGCAAAGCGTTACAAGTCAATAGAGCTACTAATTCCCCCGCCACCGACGCGCGCAGCCACGCGCGCGGTTACAAATTAATAGAGCTACTATCTCTCCCCCACCGGGTCAATCACTTTGTCGACAGGCGAGTGGGCGATGAAAATGTAGAATGTAGCAGAAATGCGGAGAAATGTAGCGGCTAGATATCACTACCCTCTACGAGCTACGACTTGGTTATAGGTCACACAGCACTTAGCTACGACTCGGTTATATGTCACACGAAGATGGCATCGGCTAATTAGCAGTAGCCGCATCCGCGTCAACAAGTCCATTAGAAATCACTTACAAACAGATTAGAGCCACTTAGAAACCGATTAGAGCGCCGAGATGCGCCCTGCCCATTAGAGGTCACTTAGGAGCGCCGCATCGGCGTCTTACCCATTAGAGGTCAATCAGAAACAGATTAGAGTCACTTAGAAACAAATTAGACAACAACATCTATAGTCACTCAATTAGTCCTATCAGTGGAAAACAACAACGCCTACACAAATGTATGTAGCACGTGCGTAGGGTAGGGCGTGTGCAACGCCTTCGCGAGTGTGTACGACGCATGCGCCAGAGTCTACGGCGCATGCGTGACGCATGCGCCGCGAGCGTGCCAGCGGCTATAAACGCCGCGGCACAAGGAAAATCGGGAAATCTCCCGACGACTGCAGTTGCTGCTGCTGCGGCTGCTGCCCTTGCGACAACAGAACTGCTGCTCCTCGTCCGAAGGTAAGGGTCGGACGAGGAGGAGATAGAGGAGGCTCTCGACAACCAGAAGCGACTGCGACTACATTTTGTAACACTGTAACTGTTCTGATCTTCAAGTAAAATACGAATAATGGTAAACATCTGACTTCTCTATTCTCATTTATGTATTTCGGCTTCACATACATTCTACTTCAATAACTAACACAGTAACGTTAAAAGGTGCGTTACAATGTGACTGCCTTTTCATTGTACACACCAACAACCACACTGGACACGGACCATTTCACATTCTCCGTGGACATATCTCAGGAGAAAACGACGCTTTTCCTATGAGTTGGTTATTGTATGCGACATTGCAATGCTTGCTTCATGTACGATTCTTGCACACTTCCTTACTTAATTATGTTTGGCACCACCCCAATGAACAACTAGCTAGACAAGTGCTCGATATGTGCAAAGCGTTTGCCCATAACACGCATATGACACGCACACCAGTCAAGGCATCAACCTTAACAGAAGTATCGACTGCTTTGTCTGCACGAACTCATGCACGCAGTGCAGAGGAAACAGTTGCACAAGTATTGCAGTATCTTTGTCCTGGCATCGAGTCTCAGTA
The DNA here is from genome assembly GCF_000485595.1 of Priapulus caudatus. Taxonomy (NCBI): domain Eukaryota; kingdom Metazoa; phylum Priapulida; class Priapulimorpha; order Priapulimorphida; family Priapulidae; genus Priapulus; species Priapulus caudatus. The sequence goes on along the minus strand of NW_014577560.1, from coordinate 183,633 downwards.
AATGAACGATCAGTGGGAATTTCCAAGAACTGATACAGTTCATACGGGTTTACTGCTTGTGACAAGGCCAGGACGTGTTCGTCGTCAAGAACCTGTGCCACTGCAATCTGCAGATGGCCAGTGGATGCTGTTGTTTGGTTTGTCTATCAAAAGACTTGCACTTGGGTATCACGTCGAGGTGTCTTTTCGGTGGACTCCCGCATTCTACTGGCAACCCACTGGAACACGGCTTCATAACAGGCCATCATCGCAGATGTGACTTCTTATTTATGCCACTGCCAATAAACTGCAAAAAGCCAGAGACGATGTTTTGCAACGATGTGGAGGCCAGTCAAAGATTGTGTGTCTCATCCATCATGAATATCTTTTGCGTCAGCAGAAGGGGTGCGCCATACCTTGTTGTGTGGCAACAGGCCAAACTGGTATTCGATGACGCTGTCCGCATGGTTTGGGTCATGTTCAGTGTGCTGTTGGCATGTGCCTTCATCATTTTAAGCTAGACACCCATGACGATCAAGACAGACCTATTACTGTTGGATGCTATGGTCCAGATGTACACCATAGACATGTTGAGGTACCTCCAGTCCTTGATCATGACAAAGAAAACAATGGTGCTGAGGACATTCTTGCTCTTTCGGTCAACGACACTGATTCACACGATATTTCTTGTTATCCACTTGAACGCTATTCCATTGGAGGAAATGATTATGCATCCGACACATGCCCCAACATCACATCTGCAACAGTTAATGTTGGCTACCTTTCCGAGCGTACCTCAAATGCAACGCTTGGTCATTACTTGCTGAATAACCATCTCCAAGTCTTAAACCGCACGACTAAGTCACAGAAGCCACCTGTAGCTGCACAGAAAATACTTCAGCTAATCTGTGCACGCACACCAGAATGGACAGTGCCGCTCCTATATCCAGAGGCCCAGCTATTTCCACGCATTTTCTGGAATATGCATGCAAATGCATTTCCATGTTGCCTCACTCCCAGAGCACATGTATGTGCGTTTGATGGATGGCGCCTGCTGACTTCACGTGAATCTGCATACCTGCAGTTCAACTTTGATGTTCTGCTAAACAGTGTACTGAACACCAACTCTGCCGTCATTGCTTGTCGTAAAAGCCTAGAGCACCTCACACGCAATCATAGCACACAATCGATACACAGTCGTGAGAGTATCATGCAGTTGGATGAATTAGATGCTCGTCGAGAAGTCAAACGATTGTCAGCACTGTTGCGATCAGAGAGTGCGTGGGACTATTTTGTGACACTCACCTGCAACGATAGTGCTACAATGGGTGTTTGGCCAATTAGAGCAGCCATTGAACAGCGAACTGATGCCCTCAACCGAGACGCCATGCTACAAAACTATGCGGTCATCATGTGTCGAGCTTGGGAGAGAACAAGTTGCTATGTGTGGAACTACATCCAGTACAGCCCTCAGCGACCACTTGGACATGTAAAGACTGCATGGATGAGGTATGAATTCCAGAGTAGTGGAGCACTGGGAAATCGACCACATATTCATGGCGGCATAACTTTGCATTCAGAAAGCGACGAAGTCTCACTGAAACGCATCAGATGCTCTCTTAGAGACATGTTCTCGGTCACAGCACACACTGATATGGAGACGTTGATGAGACGCGGACTTGTTAAAGATGAAGAAGATTTCTCTCGCCTCCACCATCTAGCAAGCCAGCTTCAAACCCATAGTTGCACACGTGCTGCAGGTCGATGCCAGAAGCGAGCTGCAGATGATTCAATGATTTGTCGTGTCCAAAAACATCCTGCAAGCGTCAACTACATGTTTAAGGACACTCTCCACGTTGTGCATGAAATTTCATCGATTTTTCGTTTTCGTTCTTATACGCTCGCTTACACTAGAGGCCACCTCTGTACACACTCATTTCGCAATATACAAGTGCGTGTCAGCTTTTAGAGCGTTTCCATTGTCCACGCCCCTGTGGCGCAGCCAGCGACTCTTTAAATACACATGTATTGGTGACGTCAGAGACACGATCAAGTGCAGCCGGTTGCCAACCGCCGCCATTTGTATTTTCGTTGTTCGTGCAAATAAAGAAGAAGTGACAGTTACCTTACCTCATATAAGTATTTTTTAACGTTTATCGCTCGAAGAACTGCAACCGAACCCCGTTGAAAGCTGGGAAGTTTGATCTACATTATTTTTGCTGGAATGGCCCAATGGGCCGCAAGAAGAAAACAAGATATGCGTTTGCAGCAGTGAAGAAGGATTCTCTCCAGCTCCGAAGATCAGGTATACTACAGGCCTACCGATAGTAGGCTTACGTTGAAGTAGAATCAGCTACAATGCGCTATGGTGTACAATGCTTACGATCAGTCTAGTTACTAGCTCTAATTATAATGTGATGCGAAGACTAAACTGTAAAGCACAATCGTTAAATTGATTTTATGAATTCTGTTCGGTATCTAAAAGTTTGTAGTACTAGTGTACTACTACTAGCTACTACTTACTAGTGCTTAGTAGTACTAGTAGTGACTAGTGGATCAAGGATACTGCGATGTTTTCCCGTAGCCGTAGGTACTAAACTAATATGGGGTGCCAGCACTTATGTGTGATACGCGACTGACTACAATTGTAGCATTCCATGTTGTAGACCAATAAATTATGTGAAAGTGCTTTTCATAATCTGACGATATTCTAGAATTAGAAAAATGTGCATGAATTTAGACTGAACCATAACCGCATACGATATATATTATATGGTGTTGTGTCAGAATTCGAGAAAAACGGGGGGCTTTTCGAAAAGGATGCTCGACCTGTAGTGTACTATTATCATACAAATCTAAAAGTTGCATAGGTCTAACAACAGCACTGAGGAGGCGTTGAAACTAAACCTTGAGATCCACAATGTAAATAATTCAGATCTAATACTAATAGTCCTTTTCACAAAAGTGAGAGGACTGGTCATGTGTTAAATACTGCAAATAGCATTACAATAAGAAGCAAAAGTAATAAATATCATGATATTATGCTAATGTAATTATTAATACTAGTGATACTGCTTAAAGTTACTTCTTTCTATATAGTCGGGTACAGTATTTCAGTGAGTCTTGCTCGTTCATTAGTAATAACAAGTAGACGTTGACAATTAATTTCGTTTGGCCTGTCAATTTCATTTCCTAGTCAATGCAGTGAATTTTTACAATGCCTAGACGCCTGTTTTTCTACATTGTAGACATTTAAACTTATTCACTGTAGTTCATAATTTCATATCCTGTAAATGTGTTGAATTCCCGAGCCTGGCAGGTAAACTCTATGATACTAGTAATTCGGTAAATCCGGGACAACACTAGAATTTACTATAATATTAAAATGTTTGAATGCACACACGTGGTGGCATTCCTGATAACTGAGTCAAAATCAGTTGACTACACACTTTAGTGACATTCTTGGCAAAACACAATGGGTGGGTGTGCATGTGGTATATGCAGTAAATTCTAAAAACTGCATAAATATCGACCCTCTTTGTAAATCAAAATAGCGAGCAATTGAAGCAGAAATAGCGAGTACTTTATAGAAAGCCCGACATGTAGATTATTTTGGAGTAACATGTTTATTATGTCTATTATCTTTTGGACCACCCATTGCGAGACAAACGGGATATAGTAAGCAAGTTTCATTTCCGCAATGGATAATATTTTTAACCTTAATGTTTATTATAGCTGGAATATTTTTTACACTTTGTCAACAACATGTAAACAATAAAGTTCTGAATAGTATACACTAGCTAACTAAGAAGTATGAACAAGAAGTCTATATAAAATATAAATAAATACTGGTACACTAATATTCAATGATTCTAAACGAACTTTTTTTTTATTAAAGGCAAGAAGCAACGACTGGAAACGGTGCAGGATGCGCAGCCAGGCTGTTCTCCGTGGGAGGACCAACAAAAGTTCACCATTAGCAGCACTAGCAGCAGCTCCGATTCCAGTGGTGAAGAGTGTAAAGCAGACACCGGAATTATGTCTATGGCCAGCATAAATCACTTGAAGATGGCAGCAGTGTGTCGAGTGTGCAAAAAGGGATCCATCCAACTGAAGGAACGTGGCCAACAGCATGAATTTGGAACACGTTTGGCAATGTTGTGCAGCAATAGGAATTGCAAGAAAACATATAAAATAAATGCCTCATCTTTTCATAGCAGCCGTAAGACAGGCAAACAATATGACATCAACAAGAAGGCCATCTTTGCGATGAGGTGTATTGGACGCGGCAGACGAGGACTGCTAAAGTTTGCCAGCATCTGTGATATGCCAAAACCTCTGAGCCCGGGACCCTATAGTAAGTTAAGTAAAGAAATGGCATATCGACTAGACGATGACCTTCTTGAGGAGGTTCTTTTCAAATCTGCAATAGAAGTCAAACAAATGAAAGTTTCAGCCGGTGGTGCTTGCAGCTCAGAGCAAGCCAAAATTGTTCTACACAATGAAACGGCGATGCAAGAGCTGGTTGTCGACATTGCAGTTTCAGTCGATGGCTCATGGCTGAGGAGAGGGTTTTCCTCGTGGCACGGGTTTGCGTGCATGATATCTGTGGACACTGGGAAGGTGCTCGATAGAGTATATATGTGCTCCCACTGCAGTGATTGCCAGCGTTGGAAAGGCAAAGATGGGACAGCCCAGTATCTGGATTGGGCTGTACGCCATGAGCCAAACTGTAACCTGAATCAGGATGGAGGCACAGGGTGCCAAAATCCTGTGGGAGAGAAGCGTCGAGAAATATGGACTCCGCTATACGACATTTGTCGGTGATGGTGACAGCTCTGCATTCACAATGATAGAGAAGTGTATACCTTATCGAGCGCTGTGTACTGTCCACAAAGAAGAATGTATTGGGCATATTCAGAAGAGAATGGGCTCCCGTCTGAGAAAACTTGTCACTGACAATAAAGGGGAAAAATTATCAGACGGGAAAGGCCTAACGGGAGCTGGCAGATTAACCCATAAAGCAATTGACAGCTTTCAGACATTTTATGGAAAAGCTCTACGCCAGAATAAGGGGGATGTTGCAGCAATGAGTATAGCCACAAAGGCTATTCTGGAGCATTACAGATCAACAATCAGTGAACCACACCATCAGTATTGTCCAGATGGTCCTGACAGCTGGTGCAAATGGAAATCTGACCAATCCACTGGATCGCAAACGTACCTGCCTGTGAAAAATCCCCTGCCATATGCTGTTGTACAGGTACTGCAGCCTGTATTCAACTTCCTGTCACGCATTGAATTTTTAGAAGGATGCAAAAACTGTCTAACTCAAAACCAAAATGAAAGCTTGCACCATGTATTGTGGAACATGGTTCCCAAAGACCAGTTCCACTCAACCAATGACACCAAGCTAGGAATTGCAATCGCTGTGATGGTATTCAACTGTGGAATGACTCGGACCTGCCGCCTGATACACAAGTCGTACGGATGGGACTTTTCCCCCAATGCTTCGGCCATGTGGAAGCGCATCGACAGGGTACGCCTTGGACAGCGTAAACGTTCGCTGACAGACATTGCAAAACTGAAGAGGAAGGAGAGCCGTGGAAGCCGCCTTGCTCAGCTGGATGCCTTCAAACACAAGGAAGTTCAGCCACATTACCAGTCGGGAGCCTTCCATCATGAACAAGAAACTGTGCAGAGTGTGCCTGCTAAAGTGAGAACGTGTAAGACCTGTGGTAAGGCGATGAAAGGACACAGTAAGAAGGAATGTGTGAGGAAGCCTTAAATATGCAATACGCATTGAAGCAGTTCTACTTCTAAAGCACATGAATATGTCATTGTTGTAGCATTTATTAGCAAAATCCTCGCTGCACTCTCCCAAAAATTCCTTCACTTTTGGGCGTACACCAACCATCTTGATTTAGGGGGTTACGTAACACAACTACTATACTAATTTTTTATAATAATAATGTTTAATGTTTTTTTTATTATTATTTATTATTTTAACCCTTTGGTGCATATGCCTCACATATGTGAGGTTTCTTCAGACCCCCTCCCAGCTCTCACAAGGCACCCATCCCTTGGAATGCATGCATGTTACATTTGTGAGGTATTATAGTTCATAATTATGTTAGCAGATGTCTCCAGTAGTCCTCTTCAGATTTCCAAGATAGCCGCCCCCACAAGGTAGAGGTGAGTGCGATTTTCAATCATTTTGACCCCCCACAGAAACAAGGGTGGGTATATCCAACCCAAAGCAATGGGATATACTATCATATAAGCTCACATAGAACACGTAGAAGCCACCAAACCGGTTGTAGATTCATATATGTGTAATGATAGGCCGTTTTATGGCAACCTCACATGTGTGAGGGATATGTACATGGTGGCTTTACTAAAAAGTCCCATAATATGTGAGGTTCATGCAATGGGAGCACTGATGAACAGTGCTATTTTTGTGATAAATCTTATATAAATGGCTGAAACTGAATGGGATATCCTTTGATACGTAAACCTTCATATTTCAGGCATAGCGGACGACTTTTTACAGCAGAAGATGTTGCCACCCAATTGTTTGATGATAATGACAGTGAGGACCTACCATCTGGTAGTGACGATGACCGTTTAGACACAGACGCTGAACTTTCTGAGGATGAAATGGAGCCATTGGATGATGACATGGACCCAGATTACATTGGTTCAGGTGGTGAAGACGATGAAGAGAACAACCATGGTGAAGCCCTGAATGACGTCAACGACCAGGAAGTTGAAGCTGATGCAGAATCAGATGACGTAGACAATGCAGCACCGAAAAAGGCCAATAACTCACACAAAACGTAGGTAAAACCTTCTTGTATGTTATCTATACCTTGTGTATCTGTATAATATAAATGTGCATCCCGTTTGATGTACTTGCATTCTTATCTTATCTCATCTGTTTTCACAGATAAGGAGTGGAAATGGGAAAAGGCTGACCTTCCAGAACCCGGGGACCTGCCGGAGAACATCCTAATTCCTAAACCAGAACTAGCCAATCTCAAGAATGAAATAGACGTCTTCATGGGACTCTTTGGGAAAGAATCGATCGAAGTTCTAGTGTTGGAGTCTAACAGATTCAGACTGGAGAAAAAGGACAGAATTGCTCTAGTGACTGAAAGTGATATAAGAAAGGTTTTGGGTATAGTCATCATGTACATGTCTGTATTTCACATGCCCTGCAGGAGAGATTACTGGGCTACAGCAACACGACAGACATTTGTTGCAGATGTAATGCCTGTCAATAGATTCGAAGAAATTCTGTCAATATTGCATGCCGCAGATAATGGGTTGATGAAGAAAAATGACGAACCTAGCTATGATAGGGTGCACAAGATACGCCCCCTTCTGAATATTTTGAATAAACATTTTGCAAAATGTGCAGAACCTGAGATGCATAATGATATGTCTGTTGATGAACACATAGTACCATTCAAAGATCATCATTCATTGAAGGTATACATGGAGAAAAAGCCAAACAAATGGGGATATAAAATTTGGGGCTCTGCTGGTGCATCTGGGTACATGCATAAGTTCTATATACAGGGCGATAACCTTGTTCAAGGTCAGTCAGACTTGGAGGGCATCCGAAAAAGTGGTGAAGTGGTCCTAAATTTGGTCAGCCATTTGCCTAAGGGGACACACATTTACTTTGACAACTACTTTGCCTCCCCTGACCTTCTTCTTGAACTAAAGAAGAGGTCTTCATGCCACTTGCACTGTGCGCCAAAACAGGCGACGGCAATGTCCAACCCTTACTGAAAAAGAGTTCAAGAAGATGGGCAGGGGTTCGTTTGATTATAGAACAGCTGATGGGCTCTTGATTTGTTCATGGCTTGACAATAAGGTAGTGAATGTGGGTTCAACCAAGTGTTCTGTCCACCCAACAAAGGAAGTTCGCCGATATGACAAAAAGACCAAGGAATATGTGAATATTGCGTGCCCTGCCCTCATCAAGACATACAACAAATCCATGGGGGGTGTTGACAAGTGCGATATTATGCTTTCCTTCTACCGCATCAAAATAAAGAGCAAAAAATGGTGCAGACGCCTGATTTTTCACATGGTTGACCTGGCTTGTTCTAATGCGTGGCATCTTGAAAAGGCAATAAGAGGTGATTCGTCGAAGTACTACACATTCAAGCTGGCCATTGCCCAATGCCTAGTTCAGGGAGCAGCAAATCCACAACCTATGATAAGAGAACAAATGCCCAATATTCCACAAGATGTTCGGAGAGCCAGGCATGTCCCAGACCATGTGCGTTTGGATGGTTTCAACCACTTGCCAAAGCAAATTGCAAAGATACCAAAGAATTGCAAGTTCCCAAACTGCACACGCCGATCTAGGTTCTTCTGTGTGAAGTGCAAGGTCTATCTCTGCATTGATGGTGTAACTGATTGCTTTTACAACTATCATCTGACTGAGTAGGTCTAATACCGAGTACATTTTCATCTTGAAGATGTTATTTGATGTTGCTGACTGCTGACTGATGAACTGCAAACAAATAAACTGCCGACAAATGAACTGCTGATTATGGAAAATTCTGCTGATTTCTGTGGGTGAACTGCTGCACGGATTATAGTTTTAGAAGTGTTTTATTCTAATGAAATGTGTGTTAGATGATTAACTGCAAACAAATAAACTGCCGACAAATGAACTGCTGATTATGGACAATTCTGCTGATTTCTGTGGGTGAAAAAAAACACCCAAAATCGATGATTTTTGTTCTATTGAGCTATAATCAAGTACAAATATCAAAATTCATCAATATTGACCAAGGGGGAAGCTCCCATGCAGCAAAGGGTTTTAAGTTTGAATGGCAGGTTAGATAATTTTGGAATCACATACATAAACTTCTCCTCACGCACACACATGAAAACTGTTATGTAATAATAATATAAAGTTCTGACTCTCGATGACACACGTATAACGTGCCTCAGGTCATCTTACCATAAGCAGACTAGCTACCGAGATCAAATAGCTCCGAGCCAATCTGCAAAATGCTAGCAGTGCACACAGGTACTAGAGACAGCTCAATATATATACATGTACAATACTTGCTACTGACATCTCAGCAGAGAGGAACGGCTTATGCTTTCTCGTACACATAGTTTTAGCTGCATTCCTGCCATGTTACTTGCGCACTGCTGGGCTCAGCGAGTGACGTCACCCACACAAATTACAACACGTACGCCACCAAGTCACAAAAACATGTACTAACCGGTTATTACAGCTTCTGATCTTGAAACTGAGTAGCATAACCTGGAAAACCCTATGTTATCTAGTAATAAAAACCTTTATTAGGCGTTGCCATCATTTACTTGCCTCACAATGGCATGGAAAATACGTCGATCATAACCAAGGATAGTACGCGACATGGCGGCCTCCAAGAAATCACGTGTGAAAACGAGTGCTCCTCCGATTTCGCTTCGGGCAGAATTTCTTTGTTTGAAAATCGAAACTGCCCTACATACTGGCGTCACTGTGAAAGCTGTCTATTATGCCTTCATTGGAGCACTCACAATAGCAATAACAACAGGAATTCGGGAATAACGGGCTTTATTCGGAGACGATAAACTACACAGGCTAACTCACACAAATGGCTGCCCAGCAGAGAGAGAGAGCACCTCGCGCATGTGCCCACACCGCGCCAGCTTCCGACACTATCCTATGGGAAAACTGTGCTGCCGTCACACATGTATCTCAAAATCTACTTACGAAAAATTTGAGAAATATGGAATCCCTATGTATGTGCAAAGTGTGTGTACACCAGCTTACCGTAGTTGAGAGATAGGTTATCATGCCAAAATGTGCCTCACACACACTCACCGAACACTACGACTGAAAACTCAAGTTCTATCAGTCAAGATCATGGTAACAGTGATAAAAGTAAAAGTTCAGATACAGCACGGGCTGTATAGTGGAGACTGTAAGTTACTAGGAGCAGACCTACATACACTAAACCTGACACTGTAGTGGTAGAAGGCATTTAGGAACCGAGACAGTTCAGGCCATCTGTAGAAATCAAAAGGGAGGCTAGACGATATGAGCTTAAAGCGGTAAAACATGGTTTCAGCCTGCCCTGTGTTGGGGGAGCCCTACAGTTTGAGTTGGAACAATCAGCTACATCAGCCCTGGAGAGATGGCCAGTAGAGGCCTTTGGGCATGATTCCTCCCCCCATAAACCAAGAGGATATAGACCAACAAACATGGGGTATCTGAAGAACGTGAGCACCCACACATTGCTAGCGGAAGTCGAAACTGCACTAGGGCAACATGGCACAGTGTGCTCCGTCAAACGTTTATTCCACAAGAACAGACACATCCCTATGCCGGTTGTACGAGTGCACTTTAAGTCAGCAGAGAACCTACAGAGTTTAGATGGTTTCCCTAGACATCTACTTCAATGGCAAACAAGTGCATATTGAGCCCCAGATGTGTGCGCATTATCCGTTGCTATAATTGTCACCGTTTTGGACACGTGGCAAAGTCATGTACATACGACAAGCAGTCTGGGATCTGCGCCGACAAGGTGGGTGAGCATACTTGTACGTCACTGGCTAAATGCACCAACTGCGGCAGTAAGCACCAGTCGACATATAACAGGTGCCCAATATTTTTGGAGTTACGTAATAAACTTAGATTACGAAGCATTGTATAACACCAACACCATGAAGCTTCTGGCTCTCAACTGCCAGTCGTGGAATACAGCGAAAGAGTTTGTACGACTGGTAATGGATGAAAACAACATAGACATTATGCGTCCGTCAGAAACGTGGGAGTACCCCCCATAAGCCGGTTAGGTTCAGGAATTGGTCAGTATTGTCCAGACCTCGTCCAGGAGATGACGACCACGGGGGTGTGGCTATTGTATACAGACCTGCAGATTACTTGCTTGTGAAACAGCATGCAGACTTAGAAAGAGCAGATATAGAAGTTGTGTGTGCAGAGGTTAATAGCCGGAATGGACTGTCTTTTTTACTTTTATCTGTGTACATACCACCGGCAAAATATTTGGATCAGCTGGAGAACTTTTTGAGCATTGTCAGCAGTGCTAAATGCAAAAACATTGTTATCGCAGGAGATATAAACGCTAAGAGTCAGGAGTGGGGCAACGAACATTATAATGTATATGGCAGGCAATTGAATTTACATAAAAAAGACCTGCTTTGTGTGAATGATGGACGTCCAACAAAACGACATGATTTGAGTGTCATCGAACTTTTCAGCGTGAGTACCCCCATGGTCCCCGAGATTAATTGACGCACGAGATTACCAGATCAGACCACAGTAGTGTCATATTGGAAATGGACAGACCTGTGGACAGAGGGGACAGTCCAGTAAATAAGTACATGCTGCAGAAAACAGACTGGGAAATGTGGGAAAACAAGATAAAATAACTATTTGATTCCTGGATCACACAGTATCCGAAAAGATACTGGGAGTCGATAGTCAATGTATGAGCCCTTCGCGTCAGTTTTCAACATATGCAGAGACCCAAGTATACCCCATTTAGAAGGTAGTGTAGGAATTTCAGATATCGGACTTGTTCCTATCTAGTAAACTGTCTAAATATAAGTCATGTGTATAAAACGAATTCATAATGAAAGGAGGTATATTTACAACTACCGCCATGGGCACTGCCATCTTGTACCCGCTGTACTAGTCAGAGATAACCGGTCAAAAATTAGGGAGAGCAACAGATCGTAATTAATTAAGTGTCATTCATTTAAATATCTGTAAAATTCTAACTAATAAATCTAAAGCAATATCAGTGTCTATATAGTAAGATTTGCAAAGTAAATATGAAGAATTCACAGCAATGCAGGAATGAGGAGGCTGACCACAGGGTCAGCCAATTTACTGCACGGTTGAGCGCACCAGGCGCATGAATATTCTATGTACATGTAAAGTAGTGCAACCCATATAAATAAGAGTCCACTGACCACAGCAAAGCACTTCGTCTTCTGCGAAGTAGCACCGTTATCGGAGCTACTTATCCTGAACCTGTCGGAGTCTGTGTCAGAGCCTGTGTCAGAGCTGTTTATCCTGAGCTAGGGACACGACATTGAACGGAAGATTAGGTATGCACCGCTAGTCAGAGCTACCTGTCTTTCCGGACAAGTTAATTGCATCCATCCTGTGGATTGTTTCCTTGCCATCTAACGTCGCATACAAAGGCCCACGCAAACGTACACACCGGAGCCACGACACTCTCCGTAGTCGCAACACCAGTACGTCCCTCGGCCCATTCTTAGGGGTTAGTGAGGAATATCCGGGAAACAAATAAATACCCTGCGTATCCACGCGCAGGGAAATGTCTGAGTGATCACCCCTAGGGTCACTACACCATTTTGGGGGCTCGTCCAGGATCTATGGAATTACGTCAGCTCGTTCTTTACTGCACAAACGCGGGAAGACGGGGAACGGGAGCCAGAGTAAAAGACAAGGAGAAATACAGCTTCCCCAAGAGACATAAGCTGGGATACAGCAATGAGACCAGAAGAATTCTTAGGGGCTAAAAGGAAACTAAGGAAAACAGGAGCTAAACCAGGGCTGTATCAGACTAGGGTCAGGGCGGCACCTAATTTAGAAGGTGAGGCTCTGGAAACTGTAATGACCGACACCGCCAGAGGACGGCTAGAGTATGGAATCCTCATCAGCCTCCTGAAACGCAGATTTGACCCGGAGCATAGTGTTGGGATGATATATCTTTAATTGAGTGTAGATTAGTTCATGTAACTACGGCCAGGTGGCCCAGTTGAGCCAGTATTGGAATAAAGTTGTGTTTGTTTAAATACAGTTTGTCATCAATTCGATTCGGATCGATAAGGAGGATAAAGTAAGCTCCTAAGAACTTGCTAACATGGCCACGAACATTCTCAACTTAGGGCAGATCAAGGCATTCGACACAAAAGGTGCGCTGCTTCGACAAAAATGGAGGCAACGCTTCATGCTGTAAATTGCCGCTACTGGCGTTATGAAGCCTGGCCAAAAGTGTTACTTCACTGTGCAGGGCCAACCTGCATTGACATATTTGAGACATTGCTAAATACTTGGACTGATAGTGACTGTCAGCCAGCCTTGGAGGCACTCAATATGTACTTTGAGGGCAAGAAGAATGTGACATTTGAAGGGCATGTGTTCCGGGCAGCTGCACAAGGAGAAGGAGAGGCCATGTGTGCCTATGTCAGTAGGTTGAGGAAATTTTCGAAAACCTGTGAGTATGGGGCGCTTCAGGATGATATGATCCGCGATCAGGTGATCGATAAGTGCACGTCGAATAAGTTCCGCCGTAGATTTCTTCGTGAACAGAACTTGACTCTTGATAAACTCTGTGAACTCGCGAGTGCCATGGAGGCAGTGGAAGGCCAAGCCACAAAGATCAAAAGATCGGAGTCCACTTCGGGTCGTACGGACACGGTCAACAAAGTGGATTCGAACAGCCAGCAGCCACAGAAAGTTGAAGGAATACCAAGTGAAACTTCACATTGATCCTAGTGTGACACCGATTGCGCAGAAACAGAGGAAAATCCCGTACAGTCAGCGAAAGGCTGTCGAGAAGAGGTTGAAAGAGCTCGAAGACTTAGATGTGATAGAACGCGTTGAAAGTCCTACGTCATGGGTTTCAGCGCCAGTGATTGTGCCAAAACGGAACGTTGAAATCCAGTTATGCATCGACATGCGGATGGTTAACAAGGCCATTATTCGCAAGCGTCATCCTATCCCGACAATAGATGATGTGCTGCATGATATGAACGGTGCAAACGTGTTCTCCAAGATTGATCTTAGGTGGGGCTACCACCAGATTGAGCTCCACCCAGTCTCGAGACATTACAACGTTCAGTGTCCTCGACAAGCTGTATCATGATAAACGTTTGATGTTTGGAATAACATCTGCTCCGGAGGTGTATCAACACATCATCCATGAGGTTCTCGAGTCGTGCGGGAAAGTGAGGAACATTTCAACCGGTGAGGTTTGCAAGTCGGTCATTGACAGACGTCGAGCACAGATATTCGCAGACAGAGCGAGAAGCCGTCGGTGTGGTGTGGGCATGTGAGAAATTTCACGTCTATTTGTATGAACTTGACTTTGACTTGGCAAGCTTTCTAGTAGACAAATATCTAGAGGGACTTGAGGATGCAGAGATACGTCGCTATGTGAGTTTGAGAGAACCTACCTCATTGGAAGAGGCAGTGGCAAGCGTAGCACAGTATGAGGCCATCACAAAGGAAGTCGGGCTATCCAGGAAACCACCTATGGCGCGAATACAGCAGGTAGAGGAGCAGAAACGAAATTCCACGACAGGGGGACCAGAAACCATCAAACAAATGGCTGAAGAAATAAGACAACTAGCGCAAGAGATACGAGATACCAGGAAGGAACTCAATTAAGGCAAAGGAGGGGAGGATGAAACCCACTACAGAGGATAGTCATCTAGGAGAGAGAGAGAGACGCAATAAAGAGCAGAGAAACTCCACGATCTGCTACTTTTGCCAGCAACCGGGACACATAGCTCGAAACTGCAGGGAGCAAACAAGAATCTGGCAGGAGCAAAGGAAGCCGAAGGTGGAAAGAGGACAGGAAAGCGAGAGGATGAAGATGCCTTGTACCTCATCAAACTAAAAGGGACTGAGCATACGGTCGATGATTCGGTCCGCCCAAAGGAAAAGGCCAAGGATGTAAGGAAGCTTAGGGACGGCGAAAGAAAAGGGAGACAACCTGATACAAGGGGAAAGAAGTCAAGCATTGATTGCTGGCGAGTACGAGCAACAGTGGGAGGAGAAGAGACAGAACTTACCATTGACACGGGATCGAGCGTGACCATAATAAAGGAGCACATATTTAAGAGGATAGAGAAAATAATAGCGCATCAGCCAAGAAAGAGCCAGAGGAAATTACAGTGAGCGGAATGGAAGGAATTAATTAATGCAGGAGAAATTGAAATACCTATCAGGATAGGGAGCCGGACCTACGACTGGAACATGGTTATAGCTGCGACAGGAGGAACACCAGGACTGTTAGGAATGGATTTCTTACAAGCACACAGCTGCAAGTTCGATATAGAAAGGGGAATCCTTCAACTCAGCAACCAGTGTGAAATGTACGAATGAGGACTAGGAGGAGAACACACCAGTATGGGCAACCGGAATTATGGTGCACAAAATCAGAGAATCACCACAACGAGTAAGAATGGAACCAAGGTGGAGGAGGCTGATCACAGGCAAGCCAACTCATTCTGTTGAGAGTACGTGCAATGCCATAGGAGGATCCTGTGCACAGGCAATGATAGGAAAGGTAGAAGAGAATACTCCCTTGGAAATGGGGAAAACAGGGGAAGAAGCCATGAAGATAGAGAAGGAACCGGAGGATACTCTCTTGCACATGTGGAAAGCAGGGGAAGAAGGCCTGAATATAGAGAAGGAACCAGAGGATACTCCCTTGCATATGGGGAAAGCAGGAGAAGACGCCCTGAAGATAGAGAAGGGAAAGGAGAATACTCCCTTGGAAATAGGGAAAGCAGAGAAAGAAGCCCTGAAGATAAAGAAGGAGCAGAAGTGCAAAATTGCAGCCTGCTCATGAAGTGGAAGAACACGACATTGAGAAGGGACCAGGAGGAAACAAAGCAGTTACTCACGACCCAGGAGGAGACGAAGCAGTTACCCACGACCCAGGAGGAGATGAAGCAGAGCATGGACACTTAATAAGCATTTGTCTATCTGTTCCAGATCACAATGGCAAAACTCGAAATTCATGTAAGCCCAGAGGAGAAAGAAGAGGTGCTAGGATGCAACACCTACCGATGTAGTATATCCGCATGCCGTAGTTTTCCAAAACACGCAACTTGCGACGACACCTAACCGCTCAGCACGGACCTTTACTGAGACGGTACGTGTGTCCGCACTGCACGGAACAACGCTCCACGAGAAGGGAGGACATCCTGAAGCACTGCTCAAGAAAACATTCAGACAAGCCTACACCCCAGAAGGAGCAGTTGAAGATATAAGAAACACCGAGGCCACCAGCAACCATGGTACCAGAACTTCCTACCAACACCGAGGGACGCAACATTGGCAGGATGGGCACGGAACTACAACAGCAGCCTTGTGAGTTCTTCAACGCAAGATATCCTCACCAAACGGAGCGGGCACGACAAAGAAGGGAACGCGCGCAACACCAATCAACTAGTCAGACAGAGCTGGAGCAACTCCTTCACATCTGCAATGGAGAGCCACTTCTCTTCGGACCGCCAATAAAAATCACTGACAAGAAGACAACCACATGGAAAATTCACCCGCTTGAACTACCGGCAACTTCTACAATACACGCTGAGCTTACCAAAAGCACCCTTCGATTAAGCCAAATGCTAGGGCGAATCTGGAAATCACCAAATTCTAGGGGAGATAGAAGAAGAGAACGTACGAGAGGAGCTCTACAACCAACTCAGGAAGAAAGAAGGTACAAGAAAGGGAGTAGAAGAACCCAGGAGTCGCTGCCACGACTATGGACATAAGAAGTTCCAGAAGCTGGCAAAGGATCCTCGCACCAGGGACGCAACATCACGGGAGCGAGAGATTCAGCAGGCACTCGCGGAAATCCGGCTGGAGACACCCATCACGCCGATACGCAGAAGAGAAAGAAACCAGCAACCCAAGCCATACCAGCAACATCGTCACCGATGAGGACAGAGGACCTCTCAACTGCAACCAACCAGGAGAAGACGACAGCCATCCCCTCATCAGGAGACCAGTGTATATAGATAGATAGGTTTTATATAGATAATAGTTCGTTAATGAAAGTATTCTCATTTTGTAAGAAGGGAATCAGCTCAAAATATTGTATGTATTTTCCCGTTTGTTCATTGTTTTGCACGTGTGATATTTTTGTGTTTTATAATTTTTATTTGTCAAGTTTCATCAGTTACTCAAAAGAATTTGTGATAGGATGTAAAGCGTTAGCCAAAGAGTTGGGTTTTTTTTAAATTTGTATTAAAAGGGCATGTCACCTCAGGATTTCATCTGAGCGCAGATAATTTGAGAAGCGTGAAGTGTAGGGATTTCAGATATCGGACTTGTTCCCATCTAGTAAACTGTCTAAGTCAAGTGTATAAAACGAATTCATAATGAAAGGAGGTATATTTACAACTACCGCCATAGGCATGGCCAACTTGTATCCGCTGTACTAGTCAGAGATAACCAATGAAAAATTAGAGAGAGCAATAGATCCTACGTGTCATTCATTTAAATATCTCTAAAATTCTAACTAACAATTATAAGGCAATATCAGTGTCTATAAAGTAAGATTTGCAAAGTAAATATAAGGAATTCACAGCAACGCATGAATGCATCGTGCGACATGTGCGGATACAGGAGTGCTCGTTCCAGTGATCTAAAAAAGCACATGCGCACTCACACACGAGAGAAGACCTAGCTACTAAAGATAGCTGGAAATGTGCTGTGATATGTAATGCATTTGGTTGCGTGTTTTTTATTATAAAACCTCCGGCATCACAAATACTGAACTGAAATAAACAAGGGGCGGATGATGCATGTAAGTAATAGAATGAGTATGAACAATAAATTTTGCCGGAGTGACTGTAAAAAGTCTCCGTTCCCGTATCTAATTTGAGTGCATGCGAATTTACTGAGAAATACTTTTCTTATGTTTCTGACTCAATATTCTATCAACGGAGCACAGCTCACCTCTTAATATATGATATAGCCAGGTCCGCATGATGTTTAACATTTAATCCGCTATAATTGTTTAGTAATTGTATTTACAACGCATGTTGCGCAATGTCTCCACGATGAAATTAATCAGAAACTGATTATTCTGATGATTCTGATTATGTTTTTGTATTACATGACAATAGCATGCTTTGTTATAAATACGTCTGTCGGTTAACGTGGGTTATATGCATAGCAGGCTTTAATGTAGTCTAAACGCATGTAACCCGGTTGATTAGTATTTCTTGCGTAGATGCGGATTCCAATAAACTTCTACTGTAATTCAGCGACTTGGTTTTTCATGTATGAAAAATCTATGTTATCGAATTAGTTGTTATTGTGCATAATAAAACGGCTAGACGTTTTAAATTTTCATCTGTTTAGAATCGCATGAATCTCACAGTATCTCGGGCCAACCTATTATGGGCTCTTCAAATTGGCAACACAGGCCAGCAATGTGAAAGTTTATGGTTACGTTTCATGTTCGTGTAAGGGTTCCAAAAGAAGCTGATGTATGTGCTGATGGACATCCGGGACTTAGCGAAACGTCAAGGAGAAGCTGAGCAAGCTGGAAAATGTCAAGTGCAACCCTCGGCTGAGACACTAGATCACCTCAAGACACTCGAAGAGTGACTAAAGTGTTTAGACAGCACAGAAAAGATGATAAGTTGTCATTACATTTCATTTCATTTCATTTGTATATGCCCCACTACACATACTATGTTATGGCGCTGTCCAGAACGCCGGCTTGCAAATGTAATAAAGACAGTATGGTCGAACATGTTCATCGAATACATTCCAATTAATAACTGGTCATTTAGTTTTCAGTGATGTATTATGAAATTCCTTTCTGCATTCATTGACCGCGTAAGGAACGATTTCAAGTTCATCTTCTCGCATTTCCTTGCGCACGACTATAGTATGTCGTGCATGTCGTCGCAATGTCTTACTTTGAATTGATGAAGTTCTACTTATAGTCAATGCCATGTTGGTATAGAGGAAACAAACAATATGCTGCAGGTTGTTTTACAGAGACATGTTGAGAAAGACCTCAAGAAACAGTTGCAGAAAGAAGAGAACGACATGACTGGACATCATGGCAAATTACACGACAATAATGTCCATTTATATTGACAAGTATCGATTTTGGTATGGGGAGGTAACTGTCAAACTAAGTAATAGGGGACGTGATGCATTCAACCGAAATGTGGAATTAGCACCTTCGAAAGATGGTAATGCGTCGAAGAAAAACCTCGAAAACCTGTCAGTGGAAGGATAAAGAAATCGTTCAACTGTGTTGGTCGAAAGAGGACTGTTTGTAATTGTGCAACTGAAGACAGAACAATTGACAAACAATGTATGAACAATGAAAACGTCTGACGAAACTGTCGTAGGATCTTACAACACTTTTCTAGTTAAAAGACTGTCTACTTCAAAAAGTTGTGCGACCGACGGAACCCTTCCCGTCGATTCCCTCAGCTGTGGAACCGTCTTGTGCAGTTCGCTTCGTGCGGCATCCAACAGCGGACTTACAACTGGTACGGAGCAGCGCAATGCGACTGTCTAATTAAAAGAAAGCATTGCGACGACCGATCGTCCGTGTTCATGCAATGTAATTTCTGGCGAGTTATCGCAATGGCAAAGTCAATAAATTCAAGCAAACGCGGGTAAACGGCGGAAGTAACTATGACTTTCTTAAGCTGGACAATATGCCACGTGTCAGAGGCTGTTGAAGTGCAAAAATGAACGTGTCATCGACGAGGAAATCGACAGTGGTAATGATGGAGATACTGATCCCGCAGAGGAAACCATCCGGAAGACTAACGCGAGCAATCTTGTGCTTCATAATTGCTACAGGAGTTAGAATAGATAGTAATGAAGATGTCATTGAAATGGTTTTTTTTTAAGTTGAAAAAGTTATTTGATTACCAGATCATTTAGGTAGACCAAAAATGTGTAGCCCTGGTATTCTGCTGTTACTCTAACTCGTCGGTCGGTGTTCGTAGACAATGATGGTCGAAGAGGTTGTGTATGTTATATACGATTTAGACGTCTTTATTGTAATACATATGTGCTGCAGCTTACATGCGTGGGTCGGGTAGCCAGTGCCCCACCCGACTCCTCTCGAACCTTCTTTCCTCTTCCTTATATCTCTATCACCTTCTGCCATACGGCACCGCTCGTTATAACCAATGAGCAGCTCGCGTGCCGTATTGATTCCCTATGATTCCCCTGGCCGGGTGAAACATGTTCGGACAGGTGACTTTGAGTCATCAGCAGCTGTTGCCATTCCTGTACCGCGTTGCATCATCTCTGCTATGCCCCCGTAACAATTCTCGTCTCCACATTCCCCCCCGCCATGTTCAAGTCGATTAACCCGGTAATTTAATCGGCTTAATTGTCAGTCTCCTGACTGATTACAACTATATACATTTATAAACCAAACACCATGTACGTAAATATTATCGAATAGTGACAATGCTGTATCATAGTCAAAAAGTGAAAAAAGGCACTTCTAAAGGAAGGGGTTAATTTTCCCAAAAATTCACAAAACCAACTTATTATGTGAATAAAATTCCCAGAATTCACAAATATAACATAATTTTCTTCAAGAAAACACCATGGATGACCATCTAGAATAACTTTTGAAAAAATACCTGGGGTGACCTTCCCACGGAATTGCCCTATTGTGATTAAATCCACACTTACGTCGATTCACTCAGCCTTCAGCATCACACCTACTGACCTACCCTAAAAAAATTCCAAGGATGGGTTATTGCAAACAAACAATATTTCTGGCATGACCTAAGCAACTCAGTGCGCGCCTACTTTAGTCTTGTCTATGGGCTCAGAAGCCAGTTTTTTGCGCTTTGCCATACGCAGTGTTTCTGGTTTTTCAAAGAGCCATCGATTCATGTTCTGTCATGTGTAGACAGAATTCGGTTTTTCATACATTTGTCGGTGTTCACAAGGACTTACCAGTATTGGTGTTTTGTTGTCGGAGAGCCTCGTTTTCTTTTTCAAGAGTAGTAATCTCCTCCCTGGCTATGGCGAGCTGTGTTTCGGTTTCAAAAAGTTTTTGCTCTAGTTCGTTAATTGTTTCATTGTACTTTATCTTGACATCTTCTAATTCAGTATATATTACATCAGGTTCATCAGTTAGATCAACAGTTTCACCATATAGAGTTGTTGTCTGCAATAAATTAAATACATTACATGTACATATGTCATATATTATATGTACAACCACCAAAATGATGTGGCCGGCCCGGGCAACACTTGTTCAGGATGCTGGGATGGGGCTTTTTTATTTTTACTGGGATCTGGGATTTTAACAAAAATAGCATCCAAAATTTTACCCAATGTCATTTTTAGCCAATAGCTCTGTCTACACTACATGCAGGTTGGATCCGGGTTTTGCCTATCTATACTAAGAAAATAGCGGGGCGATTCCTGAATATTTTGACCAAATGAACCTGGATCCATTGGATCCTGAGGCACAATAGCGTAGTGTAGACAGAAACAAGCAAAAATAACGGATCCGATGGAACCGGCGTTTCGCTTGGACACGGAATTTCTATCATTCCAATATAGACGCGGCTAAATAAAACCAGGACAATAAAAAGGAATCTTACACAGGATTACCAATTTATTTTACCGGGGACAGCGTATGGGACCTCCAGTTGCCCTCCTCAATGATGCATACTGATAAGAGTTCCAAAGTACTGTCTATTTTCACCCAAAACTAAGAAAATTTACAAAATTTACACCCCGAGGCTGCAGTGTATGCAATCAAATCTTAAAACTTGGAAGAAATGGCTTTTTTTTTATTAAAGACAAGAGATTTGTTGAACTTACTCGACTTTGAGTTAGCATGTCGTCAGAAGTGAAAGAAGGTTCTTGTTTATACTCCAGTTTTCTTTGGTCTGGCTGTTGTTCATTCTGCTGCTGCCATTCCTCGCATTCTTTCTGTGAAGCTAACATGGACTTTGCCATCATTTTTTGTGCACGGATTTTTCTTGCACCGGTCATCCCCGCCAAGCACTAAGTCCACGTCTCTAAAGGCGGCAATCTGCTTGTTCTGATGTGTTTTCCACACAGACATGGTTGCTGGCACATGGTAGCAGGACTAAATCATAAAATATGTACTGCTTGAAAATACAGGGATGTTCATCTGTTTGAACTTGTTCAGAACCTTTAACAGGCTAGCACCAGCAAACAAGATCATGCTGGCACACCGAAGGTTACCAGTCGGCATGCCAGACAACAAAGATTGGCTTTGCCACTGAAATGTATGTTGGTCGTTCGACTTGCATGTGGCGAGAAACGTGCACATTGTGCCCAACTGATGGGTCACCTCCACTTTTGCTGACTGTCCACAAACATGGCACTTGTCTATAGTAGCTTGTGGATTGCCGTCTCCGACACCAGAAATTGTTTTGCTTCCTCCTCAGCTCACTGCGAGTTGCTGTGCCAAACGCACCATCACAGAAAAAACACAATCCACGACAGTGACGACATTACCTGGAATATGAATACGTTGTACTGATATCGCCGCGTTTAGCGAATACTCTGTAATTAGGTCGGAATCTGGGGCACGAAAGAATCTTTACCCCTTCATTTATTTTCATGAGCTCCCGAGCTATTGCCCTTGCTATATGTCATTACTGATATGCGATAAATGTAGGTAATCAACATTTAAGAGATACAGTAAAACTCGAATAAGTCGACACTTTTGGTACCAGCATATTTGTGCCGACTTGCGAAAATGACGACATACGCGTAAGTCATCATTTCGTTGGAGCTAAATTTGGTTGAAGAAGGTTTATGCTCCTTAAATCGTATAATTTCTATGGCATTCTGTACTGTCAGTGTGTTACATGTAACTTATGCCACTGCCAGTGGCCACTGCCAGTGCATGTAGTGGTGATAGTACTGTGTAGTTTTTCCCAGCATATCTCACAAGAAGTGAGCACTTGAATTGGCATGATGGGCATTGCTCCAGTAGCTCAGTCAGCAATGACCCATATACGATAAACAATTTATCTGCCATGACCGCTTCATCATCTCTGTAATAGAAAATTAGCATAAAAATCATTTACTTAGAAAAGATTGATTTTGTCATATTACTATGTTATTCTGAACATGTGCTCATTTCTGATTAATTTATCAGATGTTTGATTCGCACACCTGATTCTAGGGGAATTATTACAGAAATAATCTGTTCAACAATAAAAAATGTGGACAAGCTGAAGACTGGAACGCTGCACACAGCCAATGATAAGCCTTGTGTGATAATCACTGGCACTGCATGTCAC
>NW_014577560.1:154671-160559 GCF_000485595.1 Priapulus caudatus | reverse complement strand
ATCATGGAGCATTCTGCATGACGACGTACAGACGGGAAATTACTGTTGTTTGTATTACATGGGACCTGTCGGAGGGCGTCGACTTGTGCATAATGACGACTTATAAATGACGACTTAGGCAGGGCTATTCCAATGGATTTACTATGAGAGAAAATCGGACTTTGACTTCCATGACGGCTTATGCGAATTGACGAGTTAGACTTATGCAAGTTTTACTGTATCAGTAAAACTGCAACACCCTTCAAACATTAAAACGTCGCTTGTGCTGTGTAACCATTTCATTTTTAGGGTGCTTTTCGTATGCAGAGCAGACAGGCATTACATTTGTCGTACTCTGCAAGCATGCCTTCCTGCAGCTGCTCTGCTTCTCTCTAAGAGTCACAGCTTCTCTCAGAAGATCGTGCACATATCCTGAAAGTATATGTACTAGGCATTATTGCGTATGAAATAGCAGTATCTAAATGTGCTGATATGTTATATGTTAACATCATGTTATATGTTATAGTTATATGTTAACATCATGTTATATGTTATAGTTATATGTTAACATCTAAAAACATAAAAATATTGGGAAGTATAAAAGTAAATGTTATTATGATAGCATGCCTCGTATACACGTTTGTTAAAAAACTACTCACTGTAGGTACACGCAGTCTTTACTTCTTTCACAATGCCTTCACCCTTTCTGGCCTTAGGGTACGATATGGCCCATCGCAATGACCCGTCAGCATTGCGTTCTTGCTTCCGGGAAGCATTCTCATTGAAATGGAGAACTGCCATCTGCATTCTGTAAGAAATAATGCAATAGCTAATGTGAGAATGGAAAATTATAAATATCATTTGACAGATTGCTTTGGGCAAGATCACAGTAAAACAGATACTCAGGAAATCAACTACAATGTAATATATACAGGTAATGCTGATTATAGAATGCTATGATTTTTACCATAAAAATTTATTTTCATGCTATTCATGTTACCACATGCACCCATGTTCTTCTGTTTGAGGCCATGAAACAGTTCAGGGGAGGAGAAGAAGTTGTCTATAAAAACTTTTTGGCTACTACCATCCATTCCATCCAAAAGATTTCGAACTACATGGGAACCCAATGTCTCGTCGCCACGGTCATCCTTTTCCAACTTTCCTGTATAGACTCGCCATCTAAGGTTAAAATCATTTCTAGCTAGCTACCAACTCTGTACTAGGGTAGTAATCTGCTCCAAAGCTGCAGCTAACAACTGGGACTCCGAAGCCTTGATTACCGTGCCTTCAGATGGGTTTTGCTCATTTCCGGGCTGAGGGAGATCATTTTCCATCGGGGCCCGTGTGGTGGCTACCGGATGAGCTTGCGGTTTACGAGAGATGGATCCTCGAGTTGATCTCATAATCGACTTATATTGATCAGCTGCCCGTGCCGCGTACTCTGCAGTGCCATGATCTTCAGGGCTCCGTCCGTAATCGCACGGAGCACCAGCCAGCGTGCACGTCTGCTGCACTCCAACCGGGAGAGTCCAAGCTCAACCTTACCGACCAGCTCTTCCAAGTCTCGTGCAAACTCAGTCCAGCTCTCGGTCGGCCGTTTCATCCGCTCATCGAGACGGAGGTTGCAGCCTATCCATCAGTGCCAAACGAATCTCTTCCTCGGAGGATTGTTCAGTGCATCGTACAGAACGGCAGATACCGGGTAACCTAGAGCACCAGCCAGATGTGTGGCTCGCTCACCGGTGGTCCAGCCATTGTGACTTGCCACGACGTCAAAATGCCAGAAAAACGCATCTAATGGCTCTGCCCTTTGACCAGAGAATGTTTGCAATCTCATCGGGGCTCTATTCTTTGGAGTGTACACCACAAACAATCCTTCTCGACCAACTCAATTACCGTTCGACCTTATCGACGGGCACCATTTTCTGTATCATGTGCTGCTGCTACAGAGATGATGCAAAATGATTTTTACACGTAGGAACTGTCCAATCGGTGCGCAGCGCTTCTTTGATTTCATGACAGTGTCGGGCAAAATAGAACACGTTTCATTTTGCCCGACATCAATTTCTCAACTTTCTGAAGCGAGGTGTCCTAGTGATCGAAGAACTGAACTGTAAAGAGAGATGGGATTTCTAATTGCATTAATAACATTGTTTGTTAGACTTCTTCGTCTATGTTCGAAAATGTTGAAAAATTGTCCCTATTCACCAACTTTTACGGTACTTGCGTTTTCTGAACGAATACGCCAGTGTCTCTCACAGTCACAAGGTCACTTCTTGCACAGACAGTGAGGAGCTTGCTAGCTCATGTTATATCTGTTATATCCGTCTTTAAATTAATAAATAAATAAAAATTAAATTAAAAAATATTAATAAATCCTGTGGATTGTTTTCTTCAATTTGCCGTCTAACGTCGCATACAAAGGACCACACAAACGTTCACACCGGAGCCACAACAGACTCTCCGTAGTCGCAACAGCAGTACGTCCCTCGGCCCCTTCCTAGGGGTTAGCGAGGAATATCCGGGAAACAAATAAATACCCTGCGCATCCACGCGCAGGGAAATGTCTGAGTGATCACCCCTAGGGTCACTACAGTAGCAACAGAGTGTGTGTCGCAGAGTCCTCATACGGTAACAATAGAAGTGTGTATCGCAGCTAGACTCCTCATTTAGAAGGTAGAAACAGAGTGTGTGTATCACAGTCCTCAATTAGAAGGTAGCAACAGTGTGTGTATCACAGAGTCCTCATTTAGAAGGTAGCAACAGAGTGTGTATATAGCGGAGTCCTCGTCTGTAATGTATGAAGTCAACCTATATTTCCCAACCTTTGAAAATGGCTCCGGCAACCAAAAAGGTGTGCATGGTAACATTAGACAGCTACGGCCATAAAACACTATAACTTATTATTGTAACGTCAATGCAAGTACTGGTCCTCGGAAGTACAGTGTAATGTTTAGGTCCTCTCAACATATAGTTATGTGTGTGTGTGCGTGTGCGTGTGCGTGTGTGCGCGTGCGTGAGTGAGAGTCTGTGCGTGCGTGAGTGCGAGTCTGTGCGTGCATGCCGCGTGCGTGATGCGAGTCTGTGCGTACGTGCATGTGTGTGTGTGTAATAGCGCGCGGATCGTTTAATCAAATCATAGCGCTTTTCACATTGTACATTTCCTACACTAAGAGAGATATATATATATACATATAGAGAGAGGTTTCTAGAACTATCTCTTCACCGTGACTAAGCGTCAGGAGATCGCGAACCCGAATGCAAAACCGGATGTAGAGACGTATGGACGCAACGTTGTGCAATGCGTCACAGGCGAGTAGCGAGGGGACGTTTTTCGGCCTGCAGTGGCCTTGGGGACCCCTGATGTGACGTCACCTCGCTGGGCATATATATATGACCACAACTTGGGAGCTCTTGAGTACCCACTCAGTTACTATCCATGTATTAGACAGAAGAGTTGGGGACAAAGACGGGAGACAGAGAAGCTGACATTTCCTTCAAGCAGAAATGCAACACGAACGAACTGGGTTTCCTTTCAACCGTTTGGACATTATACAATAACACAACGCAAGATTCAGAACATTACTATTTATACGATCACGTGCCTACATACAGTCGGGCATCTCTCGACGTATCACACCAAACTGAAATCTTAACGCAACTAGGTTTTATGTGTGGGTGTGATTAATTATCTTAATTAGTTATATTCCTCTGTGTATATACAGTATGTTTACTTTGTTAGTAATGACTGGTTTACACTTGTATATTCACAACTATTAATGAAGTATTCTTCCTGTGAAGGGAACAATGCGTAAACCGCTTGCGATTCCACTAGCAGTCATACCAGGCACTTGTTACAGTAATGAATGGCAGTTACTACAAACAAAATTGCTATGCAGTGAAAAATAATGGGATATTATTACATTTTAGTTAAACACAATCAAGTGCACACAACTTGGCCACTTTAAACAAAACCCATAAAATAACACAAAGTTATAGTAATGACATGAACATAAGCATACATAATTATGTTAGTTGTATTGCTACATAACCACAATGCTATCATCAACATTAACATCAGGAGAAATAGATGGTAGCAGGGATAAATAACCTCTTTGAGATTATTTACCCCTGATGGTAGTAATGTGTCAATGTTATTGACATGCATGATTTCAGTTTCCCTTACATAATCAGTTTACGAGTGGCTACTTGGTGTGTCTCAGGGAATGAGTAAGTGTGGAGGCAAAAATGACTTGTTTGGTGAAGAGCATTGGGGTTAGGGATGAGGCTATAGAAATGGTTTCTTTTCAGGACTTGATCTTTTCTGATTGTCCTAAGGCATACAATATAAGACATATCCATCAACATATCGATCTACCTCTGTAGTGTGTTCCAATTTCCACTGATAACTTTGTTTCATTGAAGTGTACCTGCTGGCTGCCGCAAGCCCCTGGTGCAGGGCCCCGGTCGCTCTGATTGGCTGCTCCGACTGCTACCGCCATGACTTCAACGATCATCGCAGCTGCCCGCTTGATCGCTGGACGGTCGATCGTCGGGGCAGATTCCTCCCCCCCCCCTTGCCGGGGACGATGCTCCGGTGGGGGGCGGCCCATCTGGACGATCGGGCTCAACTTCAGGGATCTCAGCAAACTTCTCCCGGGATGCTGTCTCGGCCCCTGCCTCTGGAGCCACCGTCTCCACCTGGGGAGACAACAGCAGCTCGTCGGCGAAGGGCATCTCCGCCCAACCCTCGCCGAGCTCCATCACCTCCGGCTCCTTCTCTCCAAGCAGGTCCTCCCCTCGAAGCTGCTCCCCGTCCTCCAGGCTCCTCCCCGCCTGGGTACTCATATGCAGGCCCCAGCTCCCGCACCTCATCCCCGGATGAAGCACGCGACATGTCCGCCCAGGACATGCGGTCTTTCAGTAGCAAGTTAAAAGAAACAAGGAAGAAAATACGCCCGTTAGTATTTTACAGTTCACGTCTGCGCAGGAGCAAGCTACCCTTAATGACACACCACCAGGGCTCAATTTTTGCAGTCGTCCGAACTGGATATTCTCTCGGGCAACTACAAATTGCTTCCATTGCTACAATTGCAAATAAAATCAATAACCTGAGCTCGCTAACGCCAACGTCACTACAACACATACAAAATGTACATGATTAGGCATTTTGCTTTACAACACTGAGCATCAGGTGAGCAAAGAGCATGCAGCACATGTTTAAATAATATCCGGACAACCAAAACTCTCGAAGAACAACCATATATGCTACTCTCTTGGTTGTCCTCCGGACAACCCTCACGGTCGGTACAGATGAGTGCACTCACAAAAACACCATGCTCAGTGCAACTCACATTGTTCTCTCCTGCCTTCTTAGGGGGGAAACAATTCTTGAGTTTCTAGAACAATCTCATCCCACACTCATAACAGTTTGTCCACAACATCTTTCAACTTTAGTTCCTTAAAAATTAACACAGAGATAAAATGCATGTCCCATTGAGATAAGTCCGTCTGGAAGGCAGCAGTATCTTTTGTGGCTTAATTACCTCGAAATTTAAAGGAATATAAATATGGGCATTAGCAAATAAAATTGTAAAATTGCATTTGTAAATAAAATAATAATAATAAAAAAAAAACATAAAAGCATTTGTAAAATTGCACTCCCAAATATTTTTTCTGCACTCCCACAATACTCATTCCTGGCTAATACCCTGGTAGAAATTAGTTTGAAAAATTACAGGCCAGCCAGGCCTGTAGGTAAGGGATTTTACAGGCCCGCCACGCAAATTTTACAGGCCGGGGACGGTTTTTCATGCTGGGGTACATTTTCTATGGGCCCGTCGGGCTTGCTAGTATTAGAAATGTCACGCCCGAGCCTTAAAATACGGGCATCAGGCCCGCGGGCC
>NW_014577560.1:143349-154646 GCF_000485595.1 Priapulus caudatus | reverse complement strand
CAATGGCAAACAAGTGCATATTGAGCCCCAGATGTGTGCGCATTATCCGCTTGCTATAATTGTCACCGTTTTGACACGTGCAAAGTCATGTACATACGACAAGCAGTCTGGGATCTTGCCGCCGACAAGGTGGCGTGAGCATACTTTTGACGTCACTGGCTAAATGCACCACTGCGGGCAGTAAGCACCAGTCGACATATAACAGGTGCCCAATATTTTGGAGTTACGTAATAAACTTAGATTTACGCGAAGCATTGCTATACACCAACACCATGAAGCTTCTGGCTCTCAATGCCAGTCGTGGAATACAGCGAAAGAGTTGTTACGACTGGTAATGGGATGAAAACAACATAGACATGCGTCCGTCAGGAAACGTGGGAGTACCCCCATAAGCCGGGTTAGGTTCAGGAATTGTGTCAGTATTGTCCAGACCTCGTCCAGGAGATGACGACCACGGTGTGGGCTATTGTATACAGACCTGCCAGTATACTTGCTTGTGAAACAGCATGCAGACTTAGAAAGAGCAGATATAGAAGTTGGTTGTGGCAGATACTTGCCAGAATGGACTGTCTTTTTTACTTTTATCTGTGTACATACACCGTCGGCGAAATATTTGGATCAGCCTGGAGAACTTTTGAGCATTGTCAGCAGTGCTAAATGCAAAAAACATTGTTATCGCAGGAGATATAAACGCTAAGAGTCAGGAGTGGGCAACGAACATTATAATGTATATGGCAGGCAATTGAATTTACATAAAAAAGACCTGCTTTGTGTGAATGATGGACGTCAACAAAACGACATGATTGGGAGTGTCATCGAACTTTTAGCGTGAGTCCCCCCATGGTCCCCGAGATTAATTGACGAGCAGGAGATTACCAGATCAGACCACAGTATGTCATAATTTGGAAATGGACAGACCTGTGGACAGAGGGACAGTCCAGTAAATAAGTTACATGCTGGCAGAAAAACAGACTGGGAAATTGTGGGAAAACAAGATAATAACTATTGATTCCTGGATCACACAGTATCCGAAAAGATACTGGGAAGTCGATAGTCAATGTATGAGAGGCTCGCGTCAGTTTTCAACATATGCCAGCAGGACCCAAGTATACCCCATTTAGAAGCGTAGTGTAGGGAATTTCAGATATCGGACTTGTTCCTTTCTAGTAAACTGTCTAAATATAAGTCATGTGTATAAAACGAATTCATAATGAAAGGAGGTATATTTACAACTACCGCCATGGGCACCTGCCATCTTGTACCCCGCTGTACTAGTCAGAGATAACCGCGTCAAAAATTAGGGAAGAGCAACAGATTCTATATTAATTAAGTGTCATTTCATATTAAATATCTGTAAAAATTCTAACTAATAAATCTAAGAAATATCAGTGTCTATATAGTAAGATTTTGCAAAGTAAGAATTCACAGCCAATGCAGGAATGAGGAGGCTGACCACAGGGTCAGCCAATTTACTGCACGGTTGAGCGCCACAGGCGCATGAATATTCTATGTACATGCTAAAGTAGTGCCAACCCATATAAATAAGAGTCCACTGACCACAGCAAAGCACTTTCGTCTTCTGCCGAAGTAGCACCGTTATCGGAGCTACTTATCCTGAACCTGTCGGAGTCTTGGTCAGAGCCTGTGTCAGAGCTGTTTATCCTGAGCTAGGACACGACATTGAACGCGAAGATTAGGTATGCACCCTAGTCAGAGCTACCTGGTCTTTCCGCGACAAGTTAATTGGATCCATCCTTGTGTATTGTTTCCTTGCCATCTAACGTCGCATACAAAGGCCCACGCAAACGTACACACCGGAGCACGACTCCCGTTAGTCGCAACACAGTACGTCCCTCGGGCCATTCTTAGGGGTTAGTGAGAAATATCCGGGAAACAAATAAAATACCCTGCGTATCCACGCCAGGGAAATGACTGAGTGATCACCCCTAGGGTCACTACACATTTGGGGGCTCGTCAGGATCTATGGAAGTACGTCAGCTCGTTCTTTACTGCACAAACGGCGGAAGACGGAGAACGGGAGCCAGAGTAAAAGACAAGGAGAAATACAGCTTCCCCAAGAGACAATAAGCTGGGATACAGCAATGAGACCAGAAGATTCTTAGGGGCTAAAGGAAGCTAAGGAAAACAGGAGCTAACCAGGGCTGTATCAGACTAGGGTCAGTGCGGCACCTAATTTAGAAGGTTGAGGCTCTGGAAACTGTAATGACCGACACCGCCAGAGGACGGCTAGAGTATGGAATCCTCATCAGCTCCTGAAACGCAGCGATTTGACCCGGAGCATTAGTGTTGGGATGATTATATCTTTAATTGAGTGTAGATTAGTTCATGTAACTACGGCCAGGTGGCCCAGTTGAGCCAGTATTGGAATAAAGTTGTGTTTGTTTAAATACAGTTTGTCATCAATTCGATTCGCGATCGATAAGGAGGATAAAAGTAAGCCTCCAAGAACTTGCTAACATAGCCACGAACATTCTCACTGTAGGGAGATCAAGGCATTCGACACAAAAGGTGCGCTGCTTCGACAAAAAATGGAGGCAACGCTTCATGCTGTAAATTGCCGCTACTGGCGTTATGAAGCCTGGCCAAAATGTTACTTCACTGCTGCAGGGCAACCTGCATTGACATATTTGAGACATTGCCTAAATACTTGGACGATAGTGACTGTCAGCCAAGCCTTGGAGGCACTCAATATGTACTTTGAGGGCAAGAAGAATGTGACATTTGAAGGCATGTGTTCCGGGCAGCTGCACAAGGAAGAAGAGGCCATGCCTATGGTCAGTAGGTTGAGGAAACTTCGAAAACCTGCGATTATGGGGCGCTGATCTGCGATCAGGTGATCGATAAGCTGCACGTCGAATAAGTTCCACCGTAGATTTCTTCGTGAACAGAACTTGACTTTGATAAACTCTGTGAACTCGCGAGTGCCATGGGAGGCAGTGGAAGGCCAAGCCACAAAGATCAAAAGATCGGAGTCCACTTCGGGTCTACGGACACGGTCAACAAAGTGGGATTCGAACAGCCAGCAGCCACAGAAAGTTGAAGGAATACCAGTGAAACTTCACATTGATCCTAGTGTGCACCGATTGCGCATTAAACAGAGGAAAATCCCGTACAGTCAGCGAAAGGCTGTCGAGAAGAGGTTTAAAGAGCTCGAAGACTTAGATGTGATAGAACGCGTTGAAAGTCCTACGTCATGGGTTTCAGCGCCAGTGATTGTGCCAAAACGGAACGTTGAAATCCAGTTATGTCATCGACATGCGGATGGTTAACAAGGCCATTATTCGCAAGCGTCATCCTATCCCGACAAATAGATGATGCTGCTGCCATGATATGACGGTGCAAACGTTTCTCAAGAATTGATCTTAGGTGCGGGCTACCACCAGATTGAGCTCCACCCAGTCCTCGAGACATTACACGTTCAGTGTCCTCGACAAGCTGTATCATGATAAACGTTTGATGTTTGAAATAACATTTGCTCCGGAGGTGTATCAAACACATCATCCATGAGCGTTCTCGAGTCGTGCGGGAAAGTGAGGAAACATTTCAACCGGTGAGGTTTGCAAGTCGCGTCATTGACAGACGCTCGAACACAGATATTCGCAGACAGAGCCGAGAAAGCCGTCGGTGTGGTGTGGGCAATGCTAAGAGAAATTTCACGTCTATTTGTATGAACTTGACTTTGACTTGGCAAGCTTTCTAGTAGACAAATATCTAGAAGGACTTGAGGATGCGGAGATATGCGAGTTTAAGAGAACCTACATCATTGGAAGAGGCAGTGGCAAGCGTAGCACAGTAAATGAGGCCATTACGAAGGATGTGGGCTATCCAGAAAACCACCTATGGCTCGAATACATCAGGTAGAGGAGCAGAAACGAAATTCCACGCAAAGGAGACCAGAAACCATCAAATAAATGGCCGAGGAAATAAGACAACTGGCACAAGAGATACGAGACACCAGGAAGGAACTCAATTAAGGCAAAGGAGGGGAGGATGAAACCCACTACAGGGAGTCATCTAGGAGAGAGAGAGAGACGCAATAAAGAGCAGCGAAACTCCATGATCTGCTACTTTTGCCAGCAACGCGGACACATAGCTCGAAACTGCAGGCGAGCAAAACAAGAATCTTGGCAGGAGCAAAGGAAGCCGAAGGTGGAAACAGGACAGGAAAGCGAGAGGATGAAGATGCCTTGTACCTCATCAAACTAATAAGGACTGAGCATACGGTCGATGATACGGTCCGGCCAAATGAAAAGGCCAAGGATGTAAGGAACCCAAGGGACATTGAAAGAAATGGGAGACAACCAGATACAAGAGGAAAGAACTCAAACATCGATTGCTGGCGAGTACGCACAACAGTGGGAGGAGAAGAGACAGAACTTACCATTGACACGAGATCGAGCGTGACCATAATAAAGGAGCACATATTTAAGAGGATAGAGAAAATAATAGCGCATCAGCCAAGGAAAGAGCCAGAGGAAATTACAGTGAGCGAATGGAAGAAATTAATTAATGCAGGAGAAATTGAAATACCTATCAGGATTAGGGAGCCGGACCTACGACTGGAACATGAATTATAGCTGCGACAGGAGGAACACCAGGACTGTTAGGCATGGATTTCTTACAAGCACACAGCTGCAAGTTCGATATAGCAAGGGGAATCCTTCAACTCAGCAACCAGTGTGAAATGTACGAATGAGGACTAGGAGGAGAACACACCAGTATGGGCAACCGGAATTATGGTGCACGAAATCAGAGAATCACCACAACGAGTTAGAATGGAACCAAGGTGGAGGAGCTGATCACAGGCAAGCCAACTCATTCTGTTGAGAGTACGTGCAAGGCCATAGGAGGATCCTGTGCACAGGCAATGAATAGGAAAGGTTAGAAGAGAATACTCCCTTGGAAATGGGGAAAACAGGGGAAGAAGCCCTGAAGATAGAGAAGGAAACGGAGGATACTTCATTGCACATGTGGGAAAGCAAGGGGAAGAAGCCCTGAATATAGAGAAGGAACCAGAGGATACTCCCTTGCATATGGGGAAAGCAGGAAGAGACGCCCTGAAGATAGAGAAGGGAAAGGAGAAATACTCCCTTGGAAATAGGAAAGCAGAGAAAGAAGCCCTGGAAGATAAAGAAGGAGCAGAAGTGCCAAATTGCAGCCTGCTCATGAAGTGGAAGAACACGACATCGAGAAGGGACCAGGAGAAAACGAAGCAGTTACTCACGACCCAGGAGGAGACGAAGCAGTTACCCACGACGCCAGGAGGAGATGAAGCAGAGCATGGACACACTTAATAAGGCATTTGTCTATCTGTTCCAGATCACAATGGCAAAACTTCGAAATTCATGTACGCCCAGAGGAGAAAGAAGAGGTGCTAGGATGCCAACACCTACCGATGTAGTATATCCACATGCCATAGTTTTCCAAAACACGCAAACTTGCGACGACACCTAACCGCTCAGCACGGACCTTTACTGAGACGGTTACGTGTGTCCGCCACTGCACGGAACAACGATCCATCGAGAAGGGAGGACATCCTGAAGCACTGCTCAAGAAAACAATTCAGACAAGCCTACACCCCGGAAGCAGTTGAAGATATAAGAAACACCGCAGGCCACCAGCAACCATTGTACCAGAACTCTCTACCAACACCGAGGACGCAACATGGCAGGATGGCGCAACGGAACTACAACAGCAGCCTTGTGAGTTCTTTAACGGCAAGATATCCTCACCAAACGGAGCGCGGCACGACAAAGAAGGAACGCGCGCAACACCAATCAACTAGTCAGACAGAGCTGGAGCAACTCCTTCACATCTGCAATGGAAGGCCACTCTCTCGGACCGCAATAAAAATCACTGACAAGAAGAAACCACATGGAAAATTCACCCGCTGAACTACCGCAACTTCTACCAATACACGCTGAGCTTACCAAAGCACCCTTCGATTAAAGCCAAATGCTAGGGCGAATCTGGAAATCACCAAATTCTAGGGCAGATAGAAGAAGAGAACGTACGAGAGGACGCTCTACAACCAACTCAGGAAGAAAGAAGGTACAAGAAAGGGAGTAGAAGAACCCAGGAGTCGCTGCCACGACTATGGACATAAGAAGTTCCAGAAGCTGGCAAAGGATCCTCGCACCAGGGACGCAACATCACGGAGCGAGAGACTCAGCAGGCACTCGCGAAATCCGGCTGGAGACACCCATCACGGCCGATACGCAGAAGAGAAAGAAACCAGCACCCCAAGCCATACCAGCAACTATCGTCACGATGAGGACAGAGGACCTCTCAACTGGCAAACCAACCAGGAGAAGACGACAGCCATCCCCTCATCAGGAGACCAGTGTATATAGATAGCTCAAAATATTGTATGTATTTTCCCGTTTGTTCATTGTTTTGCACGTGTGATATTTTTGTTTTACAATTTTTATTTGTCAAGTTTCATCAGTTACTCAAAAGAATTTGTGATAGGATGTCAAGCGTTAGCCAAAGAGTAGGGTTTTTTTAAATTTGTATTAAAAGGGCATGTCACCTCAGGATTTCATCTGAGCGCAGATAATTTGAGAAACATGGATTTCAGATATCAGACTTGTTCCCATCTAGTAAACTGTCTAAGTCAAGTGTATAAAACGAATTCATAATGAAAAGAGGTATATTTACAACTACCGCCATAGGCATGGCCAACTTGTATCCGCTGTACTAGTCAGAGATAACCGATTAAAAATTAGAGAGAGCAATAGATCCTACGTGTCATTCATTTCAATATCTGTAAAATTCTAACTAACAATTATAAGGCAATATCAGTGTCTATAAAGTAAGATTTGCAAAGTAAATATAAGGAATTCACAGCAACGCATGAATGCAGAGGCTGACCACAGGGTCAGCCAATTTACTGCACGGTTGAGCGCACCAGGCGCATGAATATTCTATGTATATGTAAAGTAGTGCAACCCGTATAAATAAGGGCCCGCTGACCGCAGCAAAGAACTTCGTCTTCTGCGAAGTGGCACCGTTATCGGAGCTACTTATCCTGAACCTGTCGGAGTCTGTGTTGGAGCCTGTGCCGGAGCTGTTTATCCTGAGCTAAGACCACGACGTTGAACGAGAGATTAGGCATGCACCGCTAGTCAGAGCTACCTGTCTTTCCGGACAGTCTGTCGAAGCCCTAGCTGTACGTGTCGTGACCATGACTTTGAGCGAAGATGAGGCATGCACCGCTAGTCAGAGCTACCAATCTTTCCGGACATTATAGTCTGTGTAGTCGGTCGGGGTTTTATGCATGCACCCAAATGACGTTAGAATTTATATTCACCATTCTACGCATATGTACATCTGCACATTGTTTGTAAAATAAATGTTTGACTGCCGTCAGACAAGTTAATTGCATCCCATCCCATGGAAAAAACGACCAAAGGAGTAATGCAAGGGGCCAATCCTATTTAATATATTCATAAACGATATTTTCACAATGCACCCACACATGGACATCGCCAACTACGCGGACGACAATACGCTCTGCGCATACAACAATAACCACACTGATTACAGAACTAACACATGGCTCTTCCACTCTAATAAAGTGGTTCAAGGAAAACGGCATGCAAACCAACTCCCCTAAAAAAATGCATGCATAATCCTATCACCCACCCCCACACTTGAAGACATTATGACCCTACACTATGACACATAACTTTAGTATCCTCGTGTGATTATTGTTTTTTCTTTTTTTTTAGTACCGTAAGAGTGGGTGACTAGGGACGCAGGGGTGAATAGGGACAAGATTGGGAAAACATTTTCAATGTCTAAAATTTTCATTTCAGCTACAATTAATTTGTTTTCTTTTGAGGTTTTCTAATAGGGGGAAAGGTTATAAATAGTCTGCAGGATTTAAGTATATGAAATACTAACCTCATTTAG
The DNA here is from genome assembly GCF_000485595.1 of Priapulus caudatus. NCBI lineage: Eukaryota > Metazoa > Priapulida > Priapulimorpha > Priapulimorphida > Priapulidae > Priapulus > Priapulus caudatus. Next base: position 146,708 of record NW_014577560.1, on the reverse strand, counting down.
TGTGAAGGCCTGAAAACTGAATTAATTCTTTTTCATAAAAATTTGACACCTGCAAAACTTTCTTCTTCCATATCACACTGATGAACCAAAACTCAATCATAAACAGCTACAGCTAGGCCTGGGTGATGTATGCATAGTTAGCCATAGCTAATGTATGAAAGATTTATTTTAAAAAAATTAACGAATTTTTTTTTTTCAGGTGAATTTTGAATCGAAGACGGGTGAATAGGGACACCATGCCGCACACATACAAACCCAAGCCAGGAGCGAAAAGATACAAAAAACATGATGGAAATCTAATGAAAGAGGCTCTTGCATCAATAAAAAATGGAATGCCTGAAAGAACTGCCTCTAGTACCTATGGAATTTCAAAATCCGTGCTACATAGGCGCAGCACCAACCCAAATCTGTTGTCTCAAGGAGGTCAGCCAGCTGTTGGCGCCAAACTGGAAGAACATTTAGTGAAGAGGTTGATTGTTTGTGCTGAATGGGGCTATCCCCTAGATAGATATGATCTCAGACTCATTGTTAAAGGATACTATGAGAGGAGAGGCATACAACAGAAGCGGTTTAAAGACAATTTGCCAAGTTGTCAGTGGGCATCTACGTTTATAAAAAGACACAAAGATCACATTGCTCAACGGCTCTGTCAAACCATCAAAAGAGCTAGGGCCGCTGTGTCACCTACAACAGTCAATGAATTCTTTGAGAATCTGCAGGATACCCTGGATGGTGTTCCACCAAGTAATGTCATGAACTATGATGAAACAAATCTAAGCGACGACCCAGGGCGTAAACGCGTAATCATGAAACGTGGAACAAAGTACCCAGAGCGTATCATGAACAGTACAAAATCAGCGAGGTCTCTGATGTATGCCGGGTGTGCAGATGGACATTTGCTTCCACCTTATGTGGTTTATAAATCACTCAATATGTATGACACTTGGACCTTAGGGGGTCCCAAAGGTACGAGATACAACCGCAGTAAATCTGGCTGGTTCGACATGCACTGTTTCGGCGATTGGTTCACAACGCTAGCTCTTCCATATCTCAAAAGGCTACATGGCAAAAATAGGTGATAATCTAAGCTCCCATCTCTCTTTGGAGGTTATTCAAATGTGTGAAGAAAACAACATCATATTCAGCTTCCTACCATCTAACAGCACACATATAATGCAACCACTGGATGTTGCCTTCTTCAGACCCATGAAGACCGCTTGGCGCCAAATCCTTGAAAAATACAAGAAAGGAGAAGGGCGAAAACAGGCATCAATTCCAAAAGATGTATTTCCTCGACTCTTAAGAGATCTGACAGGTGAAGTAGAAAAAAAATGCAATGGCTAATCTGAAGGCGGGATTCAAGAAATCTGGCATTGTTCCGTTAGATAGGAACAAAGTCCTTGAACGATTGCCCAAGGAAGTTCCGGCTGATGACGAAGATCCGGCCAATGTACTTAACGACACATTCCTTGAAGTTCTCAGAGAGTTGCGTTATGAGCCTGAAAATACACAGAAGAGAAAAAAAGAAGATAAATGTTGATGCAGGACGAAGTGTCACAGGTGCCGATTTTGATACCGGTAAAGAAGATGATGCGGATGCGGAGAACGATGAAATAGAAGATAGTCCAGTAGCTGATGATGATGAAAGCAGTGGAAACAGTGAAGACGGAAGTTTGGGAAGTGGTGAAGACGAGGGTAGTGATGATAGCAATGAAGAACGACCGGTACCACCACCAAGTAAAACACCCAGGACTCTGTCCGGAAAAGCAGCGGGACAACAAAAATTTCAGAAGAACGACTTCGTCATTTTTGAGTATGAAGGAGAATTGTTCCCTGGCCAAGTTATTCAGGATGGAGATAATGGATGTCTCATAAGATCAATGATCAAGAGTGGAGTAAACTGGAAGTGGCCTGAAAAACCTGACGAACTGTTTTACCCAAGTTCTGATATTAAACAAAGAATTCAACCGCCGAAATCGCTGAAGCGAGGTGTCCTAGTGATCGAAGAACTGAACTGTAAAGAGAGATGGGATTTCTAATTGCATTAATAACATTGTTTGTTAGACTTCTTCGTTATCATGGCATTTGTCTAGTCATGAATAGACAAATTCCTGCTGATAATGACATATTCGACACGTAAACAACTCCATTGGTAGTTGTTCGTTTTACAACAGAAATATATAGTCATGATTCATACATTGACTAGTTGCAAGTGAACTCGTGGAATGCTTCTAGTAATCATTGCCAAGGGTACAATTAATTTGCAGCATACTAGTTTTCTATGATCATATATATCTGCAGGGAATCTGCATCTATACATCAAGGCAAATGGCAATTTAAATGCAAACATTCAAACAGAACGCAAATGTTTTACTTGATTGTGTCTAATCAAAACATGTTAGTCAACAGTAGTTTGCCCGCATCATTTCAAGCATAATGTCAGAACATGACTGTATGCAATTGAGTTTTTCGTTATTATAACGTAGTTGTTTTGTCGTATGTGAAATTGTGCGCAAGACGATGTGAGTTTAGAATGTTAGCACTATCATTAGTTTACACGCTAGTAATTGAAGTCGAGTCCGTTTGCATAAACGCAAGCACGCCTGTATTCTGTCACTTTCAGTGCGTACAGGACCTAACATATTTGCGCCAACTGTCGTGTGTAGAATTGAAACGAGTTGTTAGGAGTGAAGAAATACACGGGTCTTCCAGGCGATTTAGCGCGCGAAATGCTAAAAGCAGCCCGTGCAAATGTGCATACAGTTCAATGTCAAAGAAATGTTACAGTGCTATTTTCATGGACACGAGGTTGAAAAGTAGCCCCCGAAAAATAAATGTTCTTGTTTTGCCTGGTTGTTATTATAAACGAGCTGCAGGGATATATCGAAGTATATGTGCGTCATGCATATTTGGGGTCTACGCTCGCAAATTGTCAGTATGTGTTCGTTGTAAGTTCATTACATTCTTATACTTTGTTGCGATGAATTGCGACACGTTTGGTCGTTCAGAAGGTTTTTTAGATGGTGCCATAATTCGTTTATGACCATTTGTTCTCATTGAGCGAAGACTGTTGATCGATCACGGCAGAAAATTTCTTAGGGTCGACGAAGGTTCAGCTGGTGCTACTATAGTGTCAATCACCTTTTATGCACTCCCATGTTCATTTCCAAATGACGCTGAATAGTATTAATAATAATAATGAAGAATTCACTGCCACAGCGTAGAACTCCACACTCTCTGATGCTGTAGCTGCTTTGTGACTTATGCATACTGTCGCCGATAGTATCATTAATGATTTCATTTGATAACTTACAGTGGTATAGTTAATATTTATGAATTCATGGTCCGCCCCGTCTGTA
>NW_014577560.1:127414-143339 GCF_000485595.1 Priapulus caudatus | reverse complement strand
TTAGCATGTCCAAGATAATTATGGCTTTAATATAAGCCATTTTACACTGGCTTCGTTAATTTATAGTTTCGCCTCTAAATCCTGTTTTTCCATTATAGTCCAGGAGCATTAGATATAATATTGGTAAAAACGTGAAAAAAATGTTATAAAGCTGATTTTTTTACACAAGTTCTTTAATATCATCTGTTATAACATATCAAAAGCCCAAGAAAATCCTCTTGGAGTTTAACTCAGAAATCATGATCAAAGTACAGTCAACCCCCAGTATAAAATAGGCCCTACGGACGATTGAAATGGGTTCACTATGCCTATATTTCTTTGTAACCTTGGTAGAAACGTATGAGTTAGATAGCATTTAGACTTGAAAAACATAACATTAGACAGTATTTAACTCTTAAGGGGCAAATTGTGTTACAGTGGGGGTCGACTTTACGAAATTGGGCCAAGGATAAAATTAAGAATATACCCATGTTGGGTTTATCATAAATGTATATTAAAGGTGAGAATTGGAGAGGTACAAGTAAAATCTTGTTGATTACATACTGTTTCAATGTTTCAGCATTAAATTCTTTCAAAATTGTTTTTTACACAGTTCTTTCAGTTGTCCTCATTAGGTACATCTGGAATGTTTGTACAAGTTTGTCCTTCACAGATGCTGCACATAGCTGTGCAATGGAAGCCAAGTTTCCTGCATCCGCACGCTTTCCTACAAACACTTTTGCAGCCACATGACACAAGCTTAAGAAGGCTGTCTGGTGCTACAGGTTTGTCGGTTTCAACTGGAACCATCATGTTGTCATGACTTCGCCAACCCCACTCTGTGGGATTCAACTGATTCCCTTTCCATTGTTGCACGGTGAGATAAGTTCTCAATGAGTGCTGTCTAGCCGCTGCACTGGTTGGTGGTAGTGATTCCAACTTGAATGTTGATGACAGGGACGATCTGCCGATTGAGCGGTTGTAGCATGTGACACGATATTTGTCAAGGGTGTCAACTCTTCGAGCACCATAGAGCTTGAGAAGGAATTGCGCTCCAGCATGGGCAATATCATCCTTCGGACTTTCACACTTTTCAAACACACCAAGGACATCTAGCGTATCCTTTTGAGCGAGTAGAAAGGCTTTCTTTTTTCCTTGACCAAACAGAGCAGATGTAGTGTCACAACCGGTTATGGCATGTAGTGTCATCAAGTGTGTCTTCATGTCGCCTATGGCATTCTGTATGGATTGGATATCAAATACAATGGGCGGGTTGTTTCCACACATGTAAAGTCTCATTTCAAGAGTAACTTGAGATACGAGAATTACCAGTAAATCGGTGTCATTGCCAATTACCACAACTGGTCTTGATTCTGATTTGGCTAGTGTTAATCCATTAGTGGCAATCAAGGTGTCGGCATCCGCTTCAGCTTGTTTAGTCCTTATTCCATGGCCTTCAAACTCCTTGCTGAGCATCTTGATCAGTCGTGATTTGTTCGCTCCATTTGCCAAGAAGGATGCTTGCGTTGTCACAGTCTTCATTTCTTCATCGAAGAGAAGCTCTCTTGAGACAGTTCTTGATGTTCTACGCTGTTGTTCAGCTGTTTTCGTTGAGTTGTTGCTGTCATAGCCATCAAAGACCACCACTGTGTTCAAGCCAAAATGACTTTGAATGTATGACACATAGGATTGACAGACTTGGCCATATGTGGCATTTGGAGGCCAGACAACAGCACGAAGAAGGTAGCCTCCATCTACTACAAAGATGCTTTCTTCTGGAAACTGTGTCTCTGGTTTCACTTTCGACTTCAGCAGCTGGCCAAGCACACTCTTTGTCGTTTTCCTCATCAATCCTTCATGAAATAGGGATGTTGGCTGTGGTGCCAGTTCATAAGCCAAATAGTTCTCCATCTCTGAACTGCTCTTCATAACACAGGTTATTCTGTTGAACAGCAATGTGGGGTTGACGACTACAGATTGCCCACGGATCTTCACTGTATTTTTACTTCCACTTATAGTTTTGACTCTGTCATTGCGTTTCAGCTTCACATCAGAGAATGTTTTACCATCTACTGCAGATGCGGCAGCATTACCAACTTCGTAGGCTTTGTCGCAGTTTACAGATGCATCAGCCACGAGACCTGTTGAAACAGCAACTACTGATCTCTCATTTGAGCATGTGAAAGGGGAATGTGCCTCTAACCATAGCAAGAAAGTAGCAAAGTCTTTGTGATCTTGAACTTGAGAGCTCGGTCGTAGGTCTTTATGCTGTTCAGATGATGTTGTATGGATGCTTGCAAACCTTTCAAGAGCTTTACAGATAGGAATGCAGTGTGGGAATGCATGGATCCACTTAGTGATTGTACTCTCAGTGATCCCACGCCCTCGTGTCATGCCTCCAGAGATTTTCATCAGTCGCATGAGGTTTTGTTCAATAGTTTGGTCTGTGAAGTTTCCACTCCAAAACCGATCTTGTCTTCTTACAGTAAAGTAGCCACTCTCTGTGAATTGCTTGTACTCAGTTTCAGTCATATTTGGTTCTAGTGACTCTATTTGTTGACGATATAGTCTAGCAGACTTGGCATATGCCAAGTGCCCAGCAGCATGGAAGTATGGAATCATTCTCCTGATGACCTGCAACTGTAATGTCCAATCACCGGTACGTTCAGCAAAGAGGAACATCTTCATAATGGATACTTGTTCGAGGTAGCTGATCCATAATTTTCCTGTAGGACTTTTCAGTTTCTTTTTATCCATGAGGTTTGTTGTAGTAGTCACAAAGTCCTGGAGGGCAGCATCACTGAGAAGATTATCAGTGGAACATTCGCCATCCAGAAGGCGTTTACTTAAAGATCTCAGTTGCTGTCTCTGATCTTCAGTGTCCTGTTCTGTGAGTAGTAGGGAAAACAATGCAGCAGATGTCAGGAAATGAGCTCTGACAGCCCTAGCATAAGCGTGTCCAGTCATCATATGTATCACTGTTCCAGCTGCATAAACTGTTTTCCAGAGTGTTTCTAGTCAACTGCCTCCCATGATATATCCGATTGACCCTAGGTAAGACATAAGAAGATGGAAACCTCCTAATCTAACTATGACATTAGGTAGATCTGCAGATGCTGCAACAATTTCAGCTGCCTTGACATATAAAGGCTGGTCAAAGGTAACGAAGCAAGTCTTGATACCATGGAGCTCACATTGCTTTTTAGCGAAAGACAAGGCAGTATATATGGTACTTGGATTTGACGGATCCAGATTGATGAATGGAAGGATTTCAATCCTTGTTTTCTCGTGGTTATTACCTCTCACTTCGTCGTTTCTGGCATCCAGACCCAGCTTTGGCACAGCTGTGTGTTTGTAATTGGCCAGCCAATGAGTACAACCTGTAGTATTCTTCTGCGTTCGATACAAGTCCTTCGCCAAGCAATGTGTCCATGTCAGTCATCGCAGAAGCAGAGAACATGTCCTTCAAGGAACAGCGTATGCGCTGAAGTGACACATGCTCATGTTCCGGAAACACTGTGATACCACCATGGACGTGTGGTCGATTTCCAAGCGCCCCACTACTCTGGAATTCATACCGCATCCACGCACACTTGACATGTCCAAGAGGACGTTCAGGGCTGCACTCGATGTAATTCCACAGATAACGACTTGCTCGCTCCCATGCACGACACATGATTACCGCATAGTTTTTCAGAGTTGCATCTCGCTGAACAGCATCACAATGGCGCAGAATAGCTTGCCGAATCGGCCAAACTCCCATCGTCGCACTGTCGTTGCATGTCAACGTTACGAAGTAGTGCCACGCACCCTCAGATCGTAGCAGTGCTGACAAACGCTTCACTTCCCGTCGAGCATCTAACTGATCTAACTGCAAGATACTTTGGTTGTCTTGCAATGGTTGACTGCTGTGCTTGCCAGCAAGATGCTCCAAACCTTTGCGACACGCTATTTCAGCGGAATTAGTGTTCAAATTCGCATTGAGCACAACATCGAAGTGGAACTGCAGATAAGCCAAATCACGCGATGTTAACAGGCTGCCATCCATCAGACGCACATACATATGCTGTAGGAGTGACGCAACATGAAGACTTAGGGAAATGGCCCATGTGCGTAAACATGATTGATGGCAAAGCTCCAGTCATGGCCGCTCCATGCATACTCCAGAAGATGCGTGGAAACAGCTGTGCCTCAGGATACAGAAGGGCAACACTCCAGTCTGGAGTGCGTGCACAGATCAATTGAAGAACTTTCTGTGCAGCCACAGGTGGCTTTTGGGACCTATTTGTCCGATGCAAAACACGAAGGTGGTTATTCAGCAAATAATGGCCCAACGTTGCTGCCGAGCTGCTTTGTGACAGGTAACATACATCAGGTTATTTTTTTAACAAACTACACTATATATAATGCCTTAATAACTGTAGTAAATCGACATTGAGTCTTACAGGTATGTTTCATTTACCACATAAGCATTAATATAGCGTAAGTAACATAAATGTTAAATGATAAGTCAATGTAAATACTAAATCATCGGTCGTCGAGTTTGAGCTGCAGTGTACAATTCTCGGAGTTTGTTTCAGTTTCTTTCCGTCCATAGTCGCTCCCACCTCTCGGCTTAGGCCTCGCTGGGACTCGTGGAGCCGACGGCGGGGACCAGTCTAAGTACTTTCTTGCATGCGTTTAATGACAAGCGCTTATAGGATGAGAGAAATTGCGTGTTGGACCAATGAAATTGCCGGTTACATGCCGTTTCAGTCAGTGCCGCGCGTGTTTGCGATCCTGTATCTGTGCCAGACGGACTAGTATTATAACGTGCCATGGTCGATCTTTTTAGCAGATACATTTTTGTTTTAATCCTTAATAATCCCCAATTGTAACCGGCCGTAACAGCAGAGTAGACGGTCAATCCGGCCGGTGGCCGGTTCCTAATGAGAACACTGCTACTGTAAACGAAACTCGAGCTGGTAAACAGCGACAACAAAACTCAGGTCTTAAAGACAACCTGCTCTAAAAATGCAACTCGGCATGCTCGGTGCACTGCACAATAGTAATCATAAATAGCAATGATGAGGTAGCTCATGCTATTGAAATACACTGCATAGCTTTGCTATTTAAAGGCACTCCGTGCAGCAGACTTGCTGGCAAATCCTTTTATTTGTAATTTTTTTGTTTCCTGCCTCCCGTGGAGATGTAATCGCAGGTTGATGTATCGTTTAATTAATTTATACCCAATGCTGCAGCACAGAGGCAGCAAAGTAATGCAGTGCATTTCCATAGCACAAACTACCTCATCTGCTACGTTGGGTGATTGTGCGAGATTTTTAAGGTGTACGCGAAGTTGTGCCTCGCATTTGGTCACGAGGCTGATGACAGCCTTTGTTGGATGTTTCAGTTCTCCATAAAGCCGCTGCATTGTTAGCGATGCACGCTTCGATGCTACATCTGGATTTTTTTCTTGAACTGCAGCAGAGCACGAATTGCATGACCGCGAGTTCACCTCTGTGGACTAACCACCAAGCAATGTAATACAGTGCAGATGTTTCTCCTGTATCCATTGCTGGACAGGAAGCAGCTTCTGCTAACAGCATCAGGTTTTCTGGCATGTCATCAGGTATACTCGTGGCATGTCGTTGTTCAAGTTGGAGGTTGAAGGAGTCATCATCAGACTGGTTAATACACGTCTGGATGAAGTCCAACAATTGCTTGCTATCATCTGTATCGTATGCAGTGTTGCCTGAGGTGTGCAGTAACTCCTACAGCACGATGAGGCGCAGCGTACGGCAGAAGTGTACAGCTGTGGGACTGGCCGACCAGGGGCTCGCAGAGGTTCTCAACCAAATCCTGGGTAAATCGATATATAATGTATATATATATATGAATATTATATATCAAACAAGTGGAATCCTCTGTATTTAGGCAACATGATACATACATTTAGAAAACTACATCTTTATTCACATTCTTGTTATCCTATGTACATTAATAAATAAATAAATTAAAAACTCTTAAGAACTTCAACTAAGAAACTTAGAAATTTCAATTATAAAAGCAAGAATGATGCAGAAACATTACACGTACCGTCCTGTGTCCTTTGTGAAAGAATATATAAGTTCTAACTGCAGTTGATCGTTGATCGTGCTGCTGTTAGGTGGATAGTTATGTCGTAGTACTAGTAGTTGTTGTATTTGTTGCATAGGAGGACCCACAAACAATGTCTACAACAAGCTCACATAAAGGAGTGTCTCCTGTGCCATCGCCAACAGATTCTCTACCTAATGCGACTCATCCACCAAAATATGCCACTCTCATTCCAAACAGAATATTTGTGGAAGGAATTCGAGCTAACACAAATTACATTGAATTAAAACCATTCTTTAGTGTACATGGAGATGATTACATTGATTACTCAATTACTCAATTACAATTACTCGGATACTTAATTATCATGCTGGGGTACATTTTCTATGGGCCCGTCGGGCTTGCTAGTATTAGAAATGTCACGCCCGAGCCTTAAAATACGGGCATCAGGCCCGCGGGCCCCTTAGGATTTCAACCCATGTACAGTGAACAGCGAGTAGGTAAATGTTACGGATGGCTAAACTGTTGCTTACAACGATGGTCACAGATGGTGGTCCCAGTACTGTAGAATGTAGTACTAGTACTACTACTCTAGTAGTACTACTAGTACTATTAGTAGGCAGAACGAGCGCATACACAGGATAAGGGCGCTGTCAGCACTAGCGGGAACACGAAATTTTTTGTCTCAACTAATAATAGTAATATGTATCAATATTCATCTTACCTACGCTAAAATATCATCTATTTCATTGAATTTCAACTGATCTGAGGTTTTGTCTGCAACTAACTGCAAGAGGATCTCACTGCACGTTACATCGACTGTTACAGTACAGCAAAGTTTGCCATAACAACTGACTGCATCTTGCCTGCAACATCGTATCTCAGACTAATCATCAATCAACAATCATCATGTCAAGCTATGGAGGACCATTCTTTTAAGGACTATCCTTAAAAGAATGGATGACATGGAGGACAACCTCCGAAAGGCTATGACCACTGAGTCGCAAAAGGTAACAACTAGATTAGAGGATTTAGACAAAAATATGAAGGGACTAACATCAAGCCAGCAATTCATATCAGATACATTTGAAGAAATAAAACCTGACCTGCAACTATAGCTCTCAGGAAAATAAACGATGTTAAAGACGAAAATAAAATACTGAAAGCTACCATCTGCAGCCTAGAAAGAGGCAAAAATGATACCAACAGGGAAGTTGATGATCTCGAGCAGTATGGACGACGCTATACGCTAGATATTTGCAATATCACCCACATAGTAAACAAGAATTTGAATGGTGTATTAAAAACAATTGCATCAAGCATGAAAATTGAATTATCTGACCAGGACATCAGCACAGTTCACAGATTGCCACCATTAAGGTCTGGAGCACCACCGAAGGTTATTGCTAAATTTGTCAGGCATGACAAACGAAATGAACTAATGGCTAACAAGAAACATGTGGGGTCAGCTGATCGGCTAAGGTTTACCTCAACTGGCAAAATACAGGGATATATAATCCATATAACTACTTATTAACTTATATGATACATATATAATACAATACAATTTAGTATATTTCTATAACATTTCAAATTTCCCTTGCAGCAATGGTTTTTTTTCTACATATCCGTAATTCGTTGGTTTTGCAGGTATTTTAGCAGGAAATTTGTCTGTGATCTTCTGTAGTCCAGAGGCTCTCACTTTGGATTTATGGAGAGAGATGATTATTGGACTGGGAGAGAGATTGTGCCTTTTTACGTGTGATGAAGCACATTGTATTTCAGAATGGTAAATTCCTCATTCCCAATTTAAACAAATATAACGAATCTTTTAATCAATCTGATTCCACACCTCGCGTGTTCGGTTCCAATTAATGGTTAAATTATGAATTCATCACTGGCTTCATTCATTTTGTTTGTCGTCACAGTTTATTGTTATTTACTTCAAGGGACTTGATTTCCGGCCTGAATACAAGGAGGTAGGAAAGATATACTCGATCTTGCCGAAGTCTGCCCGCTGATTGTTTTTGACAGCGACATGCAGATGACATGCTTCAATTCTTGAAATCTTCAATGTTCTACCAGATCAGGTTACAACGATCGCAGCAGTTCCCGACCGGTTAGTTAATAACTGACAATGTTTATATATCTATATAATTTATTTCATAGCTCATTCAAAAACTGTTAGAAAATAACCACCTGTTTATAATGTCCAAAAACAAAATTTTGTATAACAAGTATCTTTCTCTAACAAAATGGTTTTTTTAAACTTTGCTATCTGAAAGGAAGAACATCTACCTGGAGTGGAAGTCCGGTGTGAAAGATTATCTGCAGGAGGTGCAGTGGCTAGTGGACGACCTGAGGTCCACAGGGCTGAATGCTGAAAAGACTACTATTTATTGCAGGTACCAGACTATTTATTTTTTAATAACTAAATAACTTTAAATGCCAACAACTGTTCATTTAGTTGTTAGTTACAATCCCAATTGTGTTGCTGGTCAATTAATCAAGTCACCACAGTATATGAAGACCTGCTATATCGTTTGGGAAAAGCGGCCAGGCAGAATAAATCGCATTCATCCGAAATCCTGATCATCTCTATGTATCATGTCCATCAGTCCTCTCCATGAACAATATGTCCTGCAAAATTTCACCAAAAAGGAATCGGCCATCCGCCTCATCATCTAACAGTCTAATTTTCTGCAGATCCTGGTTATTCATTTTGCTGGGTCAATGTACAAATCCAGTCTACTGTTCGGCACCAGGGGAGCGACACTTCCAACAGCATATACCTGATGGCAAACTCATATGCTGCTCTGAACAGTTTCATTTCGGTAAGCAAGGTGAACAAATAACAACTTTACATGTTAAAACGCTTAGTTTCCATAAATATTGTTGCATTATTCTGTGACATTGCAGAGCTGTGCTACGTATTATAACGCTATCAGTGTTTTTCATGCTACAGTCATTATGATGAAGAAGGTACCGTGGCAGCAGGCAAAATCCCGACGCACTGTTTCCTTCCAAGTGCCGAAGACTACAACAACCTTCGAGACACTATGGAGACACTTGTGTGTCAGGTCCTTCTGCTGTACTTCCAGACAGCTTCTGATGACGACAGCAGTTGCCACCTTCACGTCCCACATCGCTACTCTGCAGAAATGCGGAAAAAAAGCAGACTTGTAAGCTATTATAAAGCATGTAACTTGTCAACAAATCTAGACGGATGGCGGCCGGATTAATGCACGCAGTGCCACTGCGCGGCAACGCCGCGCCCCTAACGCGATCGATTGTAAGAGGCCTGAACGCATCTCCGCGATTACGCGGCCGTTTCAAAGCGAGACTTCGCGATCGACGCCTAGAGGCCATCACCAAACGGCCCATAAACCATTGTGGGGGTAGCGCGCCTCAAGGTTAAGACGCAGTCTTGAATCAAAAATGTCAAAAAATACTATCAATCACCGAGCAAGAGCCACTAAGGCGATGACGTCGTCTGTTGTCGAGCAAAGCGTTATGTCGATCAGGAATCCGTATAGCGTGCAGCGCCAGATGCTACGTAGAATACCCCGCGGTCGCGTGCGCCGAGCTCCCACGGCAGTGCTCGGCTTATCCGCTCTTGAGCAGTCGGGGAAGAACGCATCTTTTGCGCAAAGCCATCTTTTACCTGGTCTCTCTGGTTGAAAGATTGCCAAAGTTTCAGCTAAGCTAATATATCTTCTACATAGAAATAAATACCATTACATTCCTCCGTAATACCTAGGTGAACATGGGCGTGATACCGGAACACCCGTCAACAACAGCCGGTGTTATCCGAATCACGGATGTCCTACAGAAGTATGTCCCACAAATGGAGAATGGCCAGCTCTACACTGTTCCTTGCCATCGGGACGCATTGACAATGGAGCGCATCATTGATGCCAAGAGGGCACGAGCTGCTGGGCACACGAAGCTGGAGAGACTGGAAGGTGTGGAGCCAGTTCCACAAGAATTCCACAAGCGTGGAATAATGCTCCAGGACACCCTCAACTCTCTGTTCGATGCACGTAGTGCTGTCGAAAGAGGCACACTATTTAACATGAAGAATGTCTTCAACCACAGGTGCAAGCACAATAGTAGCACAACAATAACATTTTGAAATGGAATCTTATGTCAATACATGCAATGGTGTTTCATAAATAATGAGTCCAACCTAACTTGTAATTTACAGAAATCTAAAGAAACACGTCATGGGAAACTTCAATCACGTTGATGATTTCATGCACTTCGTGACTGATGCAATGATTTGCTACCTGGCGTTGCAACTGTGCTCCCTGAACTCGTTAGATGAGCCACTCACGATGCATGTAACACAGCTGGCGAAAGCCATTGTCGCACAGGTTTGGCTGCAGGTACGTCATTATGTATAGAAACCAAAATGTCTTTCTTCTCTAAGTGTACTTTTAAAATCGGATATTTTAGTAATTAACAGCTGCACGCCAATTCCTCATCAGTAAAAATCATTGTTATATAGTTGCCAATGACAGACATCGCTGATGTGCTTGATGCTGAAGTGGGCTCACCTCAACCAAGTCCATTTGATGATGATGATGACAGCTTCATGTACCCATTCTGCATATGCCAAGAAGGTATGTTTTTTAAGTTCTTCTTCTACACACAACTTTTCCAAAACAGCATTTTTAACGACTGGCGCAACGTTACACAGTGAGAACAAGGTAAGATATGGGAGATAGGAGATAGTAGATAGGAGATGAGAGTTAGGAGATAGGATAACGAACCAACGGGATAACTAAAAGCAAAAGCGGAGGTTATGGGCACAATGATCCCTTAAACACTGCAAATTTTAATATTTTACTTTTAATGTTTTACTTTTGCAGACAAGGGCACTGAGATGATAGAATGTGACAACTTGCAGTGTGCTGGCAGTTGGTTTCACCTAGAGTGCATGAATGTAAGTGAAAGTGGCATACCAGAGGGAGCCTGGTTTTGCTCTGAGGACTGCAAGTCATCAAATATCAGCTGGTCGCTTTGCAATGGGTGTGGAAATGACGATGCAAAAGACCACATCTTTGACTACAGTAAAACCGTACTGTGGTGAGAACTGTTTGACCGAGCGGGCAGAGCTGCAGTACTTAAGAGAAGGAGACGGACCCGCCATGCTGAGGATGTGGAGAGTAGTAATGCCAGACTTCTGGAAGCATAATGATAACCACAACAAATATTTGATTATATGACACTGTCTCCTCGCAGGTACAGATAAAAAACTTAAGATGTTTGTTGGTACTGATTAGAAATTAAACGCGCATGTATATTATGTCAAACTAATAAATAACTTGTTGTGCAGGTGTAGCTGGCTGGCTGCCAAAACGGTTAGCGTACGAAATAATGTGGAACAAAACGGCTAACCTAAAAGGCGGAGCTGGAAACAATCTCCCTCTCGATAGAGTGTGTGAATTCTTGAATGCTGACTTCAAAGGTATGTGCAAGTGATACGCTAAAGAATCTTGTGGTGTGTTACCAAAAGCAGCAATGTAACAACAACTTCATGTTGCTTTTTTCAGTTAGTTTTGTATCAATTGCACTTACTTTATTGCAGAAACCTTGAAGCACTCTGGAGGGAGGTATACAGATGCTCAAATACAGAGATGTGGGCGCATAGTTGGGCCTCTCGGTAGAGCACTTGACAGCCGGTTTTCAGAAACGGTCGCAGAAGTCAGAAGCCAGCTGAAATTTCGCCATCATAGAAAAAATTGGTGGCTAAATATCATTGCAACATGTAATTATCACTTCAAATGTGTATAAAAACTCATTCCTATTTACTCACGTTGTAATGTTATTGATTAATGAGGGTGATCAATAATATTGTTTTTTAATAAACATTTCAGGCTGATGTGGTTAAGTTCGTGGAATTCTACAAGCCAGATCAGCTGTTTACGAACCAACCAAGACAAAGGAACCACACCATTTGTAGTACAAAAGATAACATTGCAACCAAAATAGTTTATCAAATATGGGTGCATCATATACCGTTTGTGATATTCCTAGTGCATTCAAACACGAGAAAACCTATAAAAATTGTTTAGTAAACAATTTTTAGCATAAACAACCATAAGCACTGTAGTACTCTATAAAGAAGTTTCCCATTCATATTCTTAACACTGAAAGATTAGCCCACCTTTTGCTCGGCACCCAATTGACGCCCCAATCCTCTGTTTAGTCGGGGGAACACAAGTTATCTTTCCCTTGCTCAGCTTTCTGGTTTCAAGCATGCCGCACAAAACTCTGTGTATAAATGGCATGCCAGCTTCTATTTCCTGTAAGGTGGTTGTCCAGTCAAAATCCATGATGCTGGACAAGCTCAGTTTGCCTCAGTTTATATGGCTTCTGTTCTGTTCTACGTGGACAAACAAGACAAGACGTCTGGCTAGCTGGAGCCACGTACAACTAGTGGCGTTTATTATACAAACCATAGAAACACACAAAGTACCCCCTGACAAAACGCATTTATGCGAAAAACTGAAAGCCTTAACCACATAGTTGAATAAGCAAAAAGTGAGCCTAGAGGTTTCTCTGCTACATTTTTGCATTCCTAACGTTGGTGTTGGCAGCCGTGTGAGAGTAGCATCTGCACTACCGCCTCCTTACCCAATTCTGTTGGGTGTTTCTGGCCTCATTTCAGAGGGTGACTACTGAATTTCGGCTGTAGAATCTTGTCGTATTCTTTGCTGACTGCGTGGTGAGAGACTTTCTAGTCCAGCAAAGCCCTCTGTGGTCCTTGCTGACCACAGTTTGGGTTGAGCAGAGAGATCTTTGATAAGGTTTAGTTTTAGCACTTAGTTAACAACATCTTCTTTCCTAACTCCCTGTAGGAGTTTTCCAAATTAGATACACCTCTGTAGTGGAGAAAGCCTTCCATTCCTTCTTCTTCAGCCGGACTCGTAGGTCCAGGATGTCGAAGGCACCACCGAAAGACACAGCGCGTAGTTGTGCGAAGGCTATCTGTGAGGATCTCAGCAAGAGAGAGACCCTCAGAGTTGCCGAAGAGTCCTGGACAAAAGAAACGTTCCTGCAATTTGTGGAGGACGTGAGTTATAAAGGCTTCAATGCCGGAGTCATTAAAAAGCAACTCTTCTACCTTAAGGCCAAACCTATTGAGGATGACGGTAGGGAAGTGGACACTCAGAAAGTGTTTGAGAGCGTCATCCATGACGTGTCGTCAATGTGTACGTCAGTGTTGCTCTGTGGAACACAAGCAATGAAAAAGGAAGCCAAGATGCCTAACTCCCAGTCTCTGAAGAGGCTCGTGGCCGAATACTCAATAAAGGCCAGAGTGGAACAGGGAGATAGCGAGACCACGCTGACCTTTTCTAGGGTAACCGCGAGCTTCCCTGATATATTGATGTCTATGTTGGCCAAGATAATAGCAAGCACAAAGTACAAGTATCAGCATTTCAAGACACTCAAGGACTTGCCTCTTATTCTGCAGTTTCCAGGACCTGCTGCAATAATCCCTTCGAGATGGCACAGGGTCAAGATGACACATTACATATGGTCAGTTGGCTTTGCTATTAAGATTAATAACTTTCCAGAGGACTCAGCAAGTTTGATAGAGAGAACTACCAAGTTCTGGACTCTTTCTGCTAGTGCTGGAGATTGGAAAGACTCCAGGAGGGAAAGTTTGATGAAAATGGTTGACATCAAAGAGCCTTCTGGTCCTCGTATGAGGGCGTGGGTTCGGATCCCACTTCTGACACCATGTTCTGTTCTACGTGGACAAACAAGACAAGAAGTCTGGCTAGCTGGAGCCACGTACAAATAGTGGCGTTTATTATACAAACACCAACTGCGCATGACACGCGCATACATTCAGTAACAATAGAACAGCTTCCTACGAAAATTCCTGGCTTCCGTGTACACCTGCCTCCCGACGAATTCCTGCAGGGTTGTGAGGAAGGCCTGGCTGGAGTTCCATAGCAGTGTCAACATTTTAGCATAGTTGGACTTGCCCAACATCTTGCTAGCCATTGCCTTGTAATTTTTCAACTGAAATAAGGTTTTTAGTGGTGTTACATGATTTTTGCAGTAAAACCATATAATTTATTGCAACAAAACCATATTTAGGATGCCATTGAACTTGTTAGTTAATTTACCTTGTTTGAAGTTGTTGTTCCCTTTGTTGTGCTGTTGTACAATTTAGCCTTTTTGGGAGTGAAGACAAGGCACCGTTTTTTGTCCTTACGTGGTGTTTTCAATGGCAACGCAGTACCTAATTAACATTAATAAACAACTATTTAAAAATTTTGAAAATAAACTATAGTCATTTATGATATATTATGATATATGATATATGATATATGATATATGTGATATATGATATATGTGATTATGATATATGATATATTATGAATTGGGTTTTTAATAAAGATATAAATATTACTGATATTACTTATGGATATATCTGGTTCTATATTGAAGTAAAGGAAATACGAACGCTGTGCTCCTTGCTATTATATTTGTGGCAACATCACAAATAAGCATACCTCTATTTACCAATAAAAAAATTCTGAACATTGCTGGTATCAATAAATTTATAGATATATATCTAAATTTATTTCTACCAGCAATGTTTAGAATTTTTGTACTGGTAAATATAGGTATGCTTATTTGTGACGTTGCCACAAATATAATAGCAAGGAGCACAGCGTTCGTATTTCCTTTACTTTAATATAGAACCAGATATATCCATAATTATCATTAATGATTTCATTTGATAACTTACAGTGGTATAGTTAATATTTATGAATTCATGGTCCGCCCCGTCTGTATTTCTGGAGTCGTAGAACAATAGCTAGTTCACTTGGGCAGAAAAGCAACTGTCGGTTCCAATAATGAAATGGTTTTCGGTTGTTAAAGTAGATGATTTTGGGGGACGTGAAGCAATACCAGCCCAAATATTCCGTGTTTTAACATATACAAATAAACCCCGCATACAATTTATAATAGAAATTCTAATCTATATCTACGCGCATAAACAATGGCTTATTGCATGCAGAAGTATAGAATTATACATAACTAAAACCTGGCTTACTAATGATGGCCGGAACCTCACAGCTGGTCATGCAGTATTCAGAGAAGCCTTTAATGATTGCAAGCAAAAGGAAATCGACAGTTGACATTCAGGGACATAACCTCATGCGATGCATGAAGGCAAATGTTCATGTCAAGGAAGTACGTCAGACAAGTTTGATGCGAAGTTCATAGGCATGTTAGGAAGGTGGCAAGGAACAGAACATCATGTATCATGACGTATGATTTCATCATGTCCTATGGACAACATAAGAAAGCCAAGGAAGACGACATGATGTACTGAGTGCGTAAACATGTAATGATACATGATCGGGTGGGAAGAAGGAGAATATGATGTAGTCCATGCGGAACGAGCAGATTGACTGATTCAATAGCTATGTTGTGACATTTCAAGCTGTACAGTTTCCACAGCTGGTATTGACGGTAAGTTGAAAAGACCTGCTACTTCAAAAGCAGGAACAGAGCAAGCGAAAGCTTCAACTAAAGCCAAACTACACACTACCACACATATATGAGTGCCTGCTACTTTCAACATGGTTGATACAGGAGGACTGCCATGTTTTGCAAGGACTTCTCCAGAACTTTTCAATGACGTTTCATCGGAAACTGAAGCAGATTTTATGACACATTTGAAAGTCGAAATGATGCAACAGCAAGAAATGGTGAGTCAGTTTGATGGTGCAACACTTCCATGGTGAGTTTGAAAACCGGTTTTGATTGCCAGAGGGCATTGATAACGTGCTTCATCTGAAAAAGAATGTATGCTACAGTTTTCTTTTTGAAT
>NW_014577560.1:117076-126887 GCF_000485595.1 Priapulus caudatus | reverse complement strand
ACACAGGAGAGAATTAAGCCGTTTGCGTGCGACACGTGCGGATACAGGCGTGCTCAGGCCGGTACTCTCCGTGATCACATGCGCACTCACACAGGAGAGAATTAAGCCGTTTGCGTGCGACACGTGCGGATACAGGAGTGCTCAGGCCGGTACTCTCCGTGATCACATGCGCACTCACACAGGAGAGAATTAAGCCGTTTGCGTGCGACACGTGCGGATACAGGAGTGCTCAGGCCGGTACTCTCCGTGATCACATGCGCACTCACACAGGAGAGAATTAAGCCGTTTGCGTGCGACATGTGCGGATACAGGAGTGCTCATTCCAGTGATCTAAAAAAACACATGCGCACTCACACACGAGAGAAGACCTAGCTACTAAAGATAGCTGGAAATGTGCTGTGATATGTAATGCATTTGGTTGCGTGTTTTTTATTATAAAACCGGCATCACAAATACTGAACTGAAATAAACAAGGGGCGGATGATGCATGTAAGTAATAGAATGAGTATGAACAATAAATTGTGCCGGAGTGACTGTGAAAAGTCTCCGTTCCCGTATCTAATTTGAGTGCATGCGAATTTACTGAGAAATACTTTTCTTATGTTTCTGACTCAATATTCTGTCAACGGAGCACAGCTCGCCTCTTAATATATGATATAGCCAGGTCCGCATGATGTTTAACATTTAATCCGCTATAATTGTTTAGTAATTGTATTTACAACGCATGTTGCGCAATGTCTCCACGATGAAATTAATCAGAAACTGATTATTCTGATGATTCTGATTATGTTTTTGTATTACATGACAATAGCATGCTCTGTTATAAATACGTCTGTCGGTTAACGTGGGTTATATGCATAGCAGGCTTTAATGTAGTCTAAACGCATTTAACCCGGTTGATTAGTATTTCTTGCGTAGATGCGGATTCCAATAAACTTTTACTGTAATTCAGCGACTTGGTTTTTCATGTATGAAAAATCTATGTTATCGAATTAGTTGTTATTGTGCATAATAAAACGGCTAGACGTTTTAAATTTTCATCTGTTTAGAATCGCATGAATCTCGCAGTATCTCGGCCCAACCTATTATGGGCTCTTCAAATTGGCAACACAGGCCAGCAATGTGAAAGTTTATGGTTACGTTTCATGTTCGTGTAAGGGTTCAAAAAGAAGCTGATGTATGTGCTGATGGACATCCGGGACATAGCGAAACGTCAAGGAGAAGCTGAGCAAGCTGGAAAATGTCAAGTGCAACCCCCGGCTGAGACACTAGATCACCTCAAGACACTCGAAGAGTGACTAAAGTGTTTAGACAGCACAGAATAGATAACAAGTTGTCATTACATTTCATTTCATTTCATTTGTATATGCCCCACTACACATACTATGTTATGGCGCTGTCCAGAACGCCGGCTTGCAAATGTAATAAAGACAGTATGGTCGAACATGTTCATCGAATACATTCCAATTAATAACTGGTCATTTAGTTTTCAGTGATGTATTATGAAATTCCTTTCTGCATTCATTGACCGCGTAAGGAACGATTTCAAGTTCATCTTCTCACATTTCCTTGCGCACGACTATAGTATGTCGTGCATATCTTCGCAATGTCTTACTTTGAATTGATGAAGTTCTACTTATAGTCAATGCCATGTTGGTATAGAGGAAACAAGCAATATGCTGCAGGTTGTTTTACAGAGACATGTTGAGAAAGACCTCAAGAAACAGTTGCAGAAAGAAGAGAACGACATGAGGGGACATCATGGCAAATTACACGACAATAATGTCCATTTACATTGACAAGTATCGATTTTGGTATGGGGAGGTAACTGTCAAACTAAGTAATAGGGGACGTGATGCATTCAACCGAAATGTGGAATTAGCACCTTCGAAAGATGGTAATGCGTCGAAGAAAAACCTCGAAAACCTGTCAGTGGAAGGATAAAGAAATCGTTCAACTGTGTTGGTCGAAAGAGGACTGTTTGTAATTGTACAACTGGAGAAAGAACAATTGACAAACAATGTATGAACACTGAAAACGTCTGACGAAACTGTCGTAGGATCTTACAACACTTTTCTAGGTAAAAGACTGTCTACTTTAAAAAGTTTCCTTCCCGACCCTTCCCGTCGATTCCCTCAGCTGTGGAACCGTCTTGTGCAGTTCGCTTCGTGCGGCATCCAACAGCGGACTTACAACTGGTACGGAGCAGCGCAATGCGACTGTCTAATTAAAAGAAAGCATTGCGATGGCCGATCGTCCGTGTTCATCCCGCGTGACACAAAGGGCCTTGTGTGTCTCAGCATTTCCCTCTTACTTATTATTTCTTATTAATACTTTCTACTGCACTTCTTATTATTTTTCGTATTACACCAAACGCCTACGTTTTCTCCACAGTGAGCAACGAGATGAACCAAAATGAGCTTTGGGCCTATTCATTATATAACTAGGCCTACTATAGTCTTAAAATGATCTAAAAATGATTAATAATTAATAATTAATTAATTATTTATGATCTTTAAATGATGTAGTTTTTAACTACGAAGTCACGGGTGCACTAATCGCAGCGCGTGAAAGCTTGCAAGAGGATACTAAATTATAATAAGCTAGGGAATTAAGTGCCCTCTGCCAGGGTGAGATGGACGGTACAACTTTATAAATGTTTACTAATTAATTATTACTTTATAAATGCGAAATTACCTTGATCAATTAGCAAAAGTGTGACAAATTAAATTGTGAGAAAATGTGAAAATTTGGCGGTTAAATTGAACACACTGTCGAATACAACGATGGCGGCACATATGGACAGGGCTAAATCATAAGAGTAATCATCACCGGGCTAAATAGTCAAAAATGTATGAGTTCGCCATTAAAAAATTCATGAATCAGCTACACACGTACATTAAATTAGAAAAATATTGGTTCATAATTTTTGGACTAAGGATTTTTTTAATGAAATTTGAATTAACCCTCTAGTTACCACCACCAATTCTAGACGTAAAAAAATATTTCCTTTGGTATTCTATGTCCTGGGGAAATGTAAAAACTATTTCCATTGCAAATTTAACCTTTGACCTTTTCGACCTACGTTTTGAGATTGTTGCACCGGTGCAACACTGGTAGTTAAGGGTTGGAATAAAGAAATCGGAACATTTTTATAACACTTCAGAAATGATTTTATTCTATCACTAATTTCATGCATATTGGGTTTTGAGCATGCTTACATAAAAATAATGATTGTCTAAAACAACACAGGTGTATTGAACCCCTGCTTTATGTCGGGTTGCGATTGCTTGCTTGCTTGCGAGGCACTGCAATTCACTGTGACTGCAGTGCTTAGGTCGACAGCAACGCGACTGACAGCGACTGCCTCCTACGAGTCGCAGAAGGCGGAAGAAGGCGCTTAGGTTGAAGCGACGATCGTTTATTGATCGCGCAACATGACTTGTTGCTGTGTGCATGTTGTGTATATGACTGTATGCACTGATTGTTTCATTCGCATTGTTTGCTTTTATGCATTGTTCATTATGCATTTGAATCCCGTCGCGATCGCAAGTCAGCTTATGTCGGGTAGTAACCATGAAAACAATGCTTGCGACTGGTGGAACCAATCGCGCGTCGCTGCGACTGGTCGCAAGAGTAGAACATGTGCGACTCGCTGCAATCGCATTGCAACTGACAATTTTCCAGTCGCTGGCAGTCGCAGGGGTTGAACTTTCTCTGCGATGCAATCATCGCTGCGACTTGCAACCAGTTGCAGAAAATTGCAGAAAATTAGTCGCAAGGCAATCGTCGCGTCGCAAGGCAGACATAAGCCCGTCATTAGTAAGTACATATGTAGAAAAACCATAGATAATGAGGAGGGTACCCATCTCCTGCCTCCCTCCCCCAGCCTTCCACCTCCCTTTCCCAGCTTCCTACCTCCCCCAATTCTCCCACCACCCTACCCCCATCCTCGAACCTCCCCCTTCTTCCACACACTGGTCACCGTGTATGCACACACCGTCTCCTGCCTCCATATACTCCATGTATAACCAATAATGTTCATCAGAATGTCCTACTTTTTTTCCTGAGATTCTTAATTTTGCTCTACGTTTCTGACCCTACTTTATCCTATAATTTAGGAAAAGAAATGCAAATAAATCACAGGCAATTAATAGTCTGATAACTAGTCTATACTAACTCACTATGGCTAAGATTTTAAGTACCACCATTAAGGTTTTCGAAATTTAGAACAATATTATAATGAAAGTGTAATATTATTCAATTAATATTTACAATAACATTTGCAATACAATGGCATTGATATGCCCTGGATGCTTACTTGCTCCTGTATTTCTTGAGGGTTGTTAATGACATGTCTATGGATGCAACCACATCAGCGACAGTGGACTGTGATCGCTGTGCTGTCAGTGACACCTTTGAGAGGACTGTCACAACATCCATCATAAAGTGTGCAAAGAGAACCACGTCCTTCCGTTGCAGCTGCTTCAAGTACCCTTTGGCCTTCGCTCTGGCATCTGTTGTTACTCCTGGTTGTGCTTGAAACTAGAAAAAAGAAATATTGTAATATTATACAATATGTCAACTTGAACTCATACAAGATATTCTTAAATAAGTCTTAGGCTATTATCCAATAGGATAAGTGAAGATTTGTAGGAAACAAAATTGGCAAGATATAAGATCTGTGACAAAAATATTGTAAAACTGATTTATAGTTTTATAATAATACTAGTTTAATACTAATAGTATGTTTAATATGGATGTGTAAATAAAACTTGTCTGTTATTATCTCGTATCACAGTTTTCATCTTTTTGTGTGTTATATATATTGTAATTGATCTGATTATCAAGTGGAAAGTAACTTTCGACACATCTTATTTGTGTATACAAGTGCCCTGCCGCTTCAAAGATATCTCCCGAGTTGACCAGCAATAAGTCCCGAGATGACCAGCCTCCATCTCCCGACTTGACCAATTTAATAGTCCCAAGATGACTTGCTCCCGAGATGACTAGTATTCAACTGAAGTTATGTTAACGTGTGTGTGTTCCCGCCATCAGCCATTTATAGTGGCGTCTACTCAGACTATAATAGTAACTATTTAAATACCTATTTAAATCAGTTGGATTATAGTTTTGTTACATTATCTTAAAACATGTGTATATATAGCACTTTTAGCATTTCCCCTGATTTATATCAGATATATACGATTCATTTTTTATTTACATTTGTAAAGAAAACAAAAATTTCTTTCATTTTACATTATTAAAAAAAGTTATAAATTAAAACGAGTTACATGCCCCTGTGACATATACAACTGATTGTCTGGTAGTTGTTAAAAATTATCTGTTTATATGTGGTATCTCTCCAAGTCCCCAGCCTTCTATTATATGTAGTACTGCACGATGCTTTCTGTCGACATCCGATCACAACGACCAAACAGACGGAGTACATTGGCTAGGATACAATACTTGCTGTATAACATTATCCTGCAACTGAAGGGGTGAAGACTTTCAGTGGGACTTTATCTCATAAATCAGTCAGTTAGTAGGTTATTTTATTAATATAGCTATATTTCCTTACCCGCAACAGACAATGAGTCAGCTGGTTTCTCCCGCAGAGCCAATATGTGCAGCCAAAGATCCTTGAGGTGGCCTGACTTCATTATAACAGCTTCCAGATCAGCACGGTCAATTTGCTTCACACGGTTCATGGTATCCCAACCTATGTCATCAAACACAGTGGTGTATTGCTGCAACTCCATCCCTGACAACCAACTTTCAACAGCTTCCATTTCTCACAACAGTAGCTACTAGCAGACGATCTATTTGTATGTAGTATACAGACAGTGGATAGACTGGTGCACATCTGGTGTATATTATTGACTCTCTGCGCCGCCAAAGCTCGCGATCTTGTGAGTGCCGCTGCTACAGGACCAGTCTAAGTGGAACTCGTTTGTGCATTGAGGAAGAAAAGAAATGGCGCGCATTCCCGTTCGTTGCTTGAATTTCGCACTCAATTTCCTCTGATGTGAAAAAGGAAGAGATTGAAAATGTTTACCCCGGGGTTCACCCAGGCGTGGAGTGGATGATTGTTTCGACGGTGAGTAGTCCATTTCCCCCATCAACACAAAATGTCTACGTCTTTTGCATACTTGAGTCGGGGTGTACCGATGTAACACAATATCGTGCGTACACCCAAAATCGACATTTCAAAGACAGTTTTGTATTTTATTTAAAATTCTCGCCAATATTGTCACAAAATGTAAGCTATTCACACAGACAATGTACATGTAGTTGCAAAAACACTTCAAAGTTCAATTATTATCAGTTTCATATACAAACTATTTCTCATAAGGGTTATATTATAATTATTAATAGTGTTGGAAGTTGCTAATATTTACTATTTTTATACGCCGCTGTAGCGGACGTATATTGGCATCATGCGGTCCGTCTGTCCGTACGCCCGTCCGTCCGTCCGTTAACATTTTAAACAAATAGGTTAGACTTTTGGATTTCTATTTCAGATAGACACTTGAAACTATGGTACATGTTTAGATTGCATTATGGGATGTGCATGCGACTATAATATGCACATACGTTTTATGTGTCTTAACTAACAAGACAATATGTCATTTATCTTAGGGCAAATGATTTTTTTTAAACCTTAGGTACTTGACCTACTTTTGTAACATACTAGGTTTATCCAACCCAAATTCATACTTATTATATATAGCACCACTGCGATGGCTCAATTGGTAGAGTGCTCGCCTCGCATGTGGAAGGTCGTGGGTTTGCATCCCGGCCGGGTCACACCAGACTTGAAAATGGTACACACTATAGAGTGTGGAAGAGTAGCCGAGCACTTAAACATGGAAAATTGTCGAGTGCTGACAGTAGAAGTTCTCTGAGGAGACCTAGAGTCAGAAGAGATATTATTATTATTATTATTACCTCCGCCAGGGGGTTGGCAGGAGGTTATGTTTTCACCGGCGTGTGTATGTTGGTTTGTGGGTTTGTGCGTTTGTTTGTTTGTGTACAGCCTAACTGAAAAAGTCATGGACGGATTGTCATACAATTTTCAGGATAGGTCAGAAATGGGCTATCTTAAAATTGATTAGATTTTGGTGGTGATCCGGATCCAATTAATTCATTAATTCATTAATTAATAAAATTTTCAGGATAGGTCAGAAATGGGGTAACTTAGAATTGATGACATTTTGGTGGAGATCCGGATCCAATTAATTTGCAGCATTTCTTTCAATTTAGCAGAAACAAATTCTGCGATCATGCCATCACTTTTTAAACATAGTGTGTTCAAAAACAAAGTCTTACACACAGACAGAGAAGTACCATCTTGATTTGGCATATAATAAAGTAAAGTGTACTTTTTTGTTTTATGGTCTCTCCTCTACAGGTCGCTTAGTATTTTGATTTTTTTTACTTGACTATCTAGCCAGTTTCTACGCTCTCCAAAACTCATGCTCCATTATTTTCTATTGATCTCAATCCTGAAATCCACATTTACATTTGTTGCATTTCTTTCTACATGTTTAAGGACAAGGTGGAAGGATTGGGTATTTATCTAAATGACCTTGAACTTGCTCATCATTTGTCCTTGCTCTTTTCCTGTAACATGAAATAGAGATGCTAGGCAAAATTTTTAGTTTTTTAGAATATATCTGTTTGAACAGGTTTGGAAAGAGCTCCTCTGTCTGTTCATGAAACAGTTTAAATTTTGCAAATCGGAGTAGTGTTTCATTTTTTATTGAAATTGCAATGTTTATTTCTTACGCAATATCTTGAATAGTTTACTGTCTAAATCAATAGGCAGTGGTCCAATTAGTCAATTGTAACAGTAAATATTCCATAACTTTTGAAGGAATGAAGTTATGAGCATGAAATTTTACCACATTAGAGATCTGACAATGTGGAATCGAATGACTTCGTGTCGCGAGTTCGGAGTAGTACAAATGGCGGCCATCTTGAATTTCAGAAAAAAAACTCCAATGCTTCACGCGTCACAATTTCGAGCTCAGTGTCATATGGCTCAAACAAATATTTAAATACTTTGTCCGTTTCTGTTGAGTTTGTGTGGTCTGGATAGAGTATCTTGCCCATGACAAGATCGGACGCATCTTTGGAATATTCAGACATATATTCGTTGCAGGGCTTCAGCAGCTTAGTAGGTGATCACTCCTACCAAGGCACTAATTGCTGATCAACGCAAATGACGTCCCGTTTATCTAACCTGTAGTTAATCAGAGGGAGTCGTCTAGGCGGCTCTTAAGTATCGTCAAAACCGAATATGCGTGCATAAATGTACGTTGCATAATGAATTTAAACAGGTAGATGGTGGGTGGGTGGTTGTTTCGGGCCCTAGGGGGGTACAATTCCCAGTGACACGAGCAATGTATGTGAGTGGTTTTTTATTCCAAGATGGTTGACCTTGTCTCAAACCCTGTATATACGAATAAAAATTTACCACGAATGTGCCCTCAAACCGTAGTTTGTGAATGGTGTGACAATTTCGCTGCGCGATTGATAGTACACTCCGGGGCTACACCACGGCTCTCTGACTTCATTCTCCTTATATTGCTGCTGGTCGCTATCTCAATGTATTTGTAATTTTGTGATCAAGCTGTAACGATCGGTGACGTTGATTTTCCAGCCTTTCAGCTATTCTTTGCAATGTTGTATACGTCTTTATATGGTAACTGTACATTGGGGCATATAGGCCAAGGCTGAATAATTGTGGTATTGTGGTATTGGAATATACCTGACCGTAACCGTAAGCGTAATAGTAGTGGTGCCAGGTTTCGGTAAGCTCCCTGCACGCCCGGGGGCTAGCATTACCCCTTGGGTTTTACCAATTTACAACCTTGAAGATGAGGGTTTTCTATGTAATGTCAAGAAATTCATATTGTAAGTGTAATTCAACTGAATTGAGAAATTGAAACCCTCAGCTATTCCAACTGCGTACCGGAACAAACATTGAGCACTTTTGGTTTTTACTTAAAATTCACTTGTCATGATGCTTTATGCAAATCATGTTCGCGTGGGGAATTGACGATGGCTCACTGGTTTGTTAATGTATGTTTGAGCTTGACTTGACGACTTGACGACTTGATGTCTTGATGTCATCGTGTTGATGTGATGGTAACTTGAACAGACGTTCTACTTCAAAACCAGAAACAGAGCAAGCCAAAGTTCAACTTCGGCTGTAGTCCCGGGAATATGTCTCTTTTCTTTATAAGGGGCGCAGTCCGTGGAATTGTTTTGTGTCGAGATAAGGATGTTGTTTGTGTGAAGCACCGCGGCTGTTGCGGTATTCGGTGCACTGCCGTTGACCCTTGACAATGCGAGGGAGACAGTGTTATTTCGGCACGGGATCGCACCGACATCCGCAGCACGTGTCGTGCAGCAATGTACGTAAGGCAAGTCGGCAAGCCATATGCGTAACTTGGGCAAAAGGATTGGCTCTAAGGGCTGGGCCGGTCGGGCTGTGGTAGGAAGCGGGTCTGGAACCGCACCGGGACTGGGCAAGACCGCAAGGTCGTGCTCCGACCGACGGAACCCTTCCCGTCCATTCGCTCAGCTGTGGAAACGTCTTGTGCAGTTCGCTTTGTGCGGCATCCAACAGTGGACTTACAACTGGTACGCACCAGCGCAATGCAACTGTCTAATTAAAAGAAAGCATTGCGATGGCCGATCGTCCGTATTCATCCCGCGTGACACAAAGGGCCTTGTGTCTCAGCATTTCCCTCTTACTTATTATTTCTTATTAATACTTTCTACTGCACTTCTTATTATT
>NW_014577560.1:107811-113288 GCF_000485595.1 Priapulus caudatus | reverse complement strand
CTGAAGAAAATTGACCAATCACAGAGCAGCGCCATGGGAACCGCATTCGAATGGAATGGCATTCGAACCAGGAAAAACACTCCCGACCCTTAGTACACGCTAAATCCGCTTGGAACGCCACGAGAGTGCCATGGCTTGCGTCAACTTTGAGTCGGACAGTGTGCAGTGTGCAGTGTGCGGGTCGATCGGGAGCGGGTCGAATAGTGTGCGGCGCGTTAGTGCTGTCCACAGTGCAAAATCGGATAGTGTGCGGCTAGCATTATTGATTTCAATTTGTGAATCTGGTCTGTCTATCGCCACTTGCTCCCACACTTTCAATCCAGACTCTGCCTGTGAACCCAAGTTAACCAAAACATGCAGATTGCACTTGAAGTCATTGAGTTGAACCACTTTTTTTCTGACATCATTGTGCAAAGTTTTAAAGTTGTCAATTACCACCAAAGGTAGACACTCGTCTCGCCAAACCTCTAGTTTTGACTTCAGAGAAGTGTTCACAACATGTCGATCTGT
Organism: Priapulus caudatus; assembly: GCF_000485595.1. Classification (NCBI taxonomy): domain Eukaryota; kingdom Metazoa; phylum Priapulida; class Priapulimorpha; order Priapulimorphida; family Priapulidae; genus Priapulus; species Priapulus caudatus. The sequence continues at coordinate 112,778 of NW_014577560.1, read as the reverse complement.
CATCATGTTTTTAATGGTTTTGAGCAGTTCGGCAGTTTTCTGATCAGTGTCCTCACCCTCGATTAGCCACCTAACGTGGAGTCATGTACTATTCGCTAACTCGAGTTAAGCGTCTACACGGGGCCTTAACTCGAGTTAAGGTAACTCGAGTTAGCTTAACCTCGATCGACTGGCTAGGTTAAGCTAACTCGAGTTAAGGCCCCGTGTAGACGCTTAAATCGAGTTAAGGTTCGTCGTGTAGACGAGGCTGTACATACCAAATAATACCAGTAAGATAATGAATTTATCATGAAAAATAAAATTTTATATGCAGAGCAACACATAGTTTTATAACATTCCTGGAGAATAACTGCCTTTCCCCAAAACAGCTATATTATTAAAATATTTTTTGGAAAGAAATTGAATAGAACCATTAGTTATACTGTTTATACTAACCATCTCCCTTTTCACTTTCTGAGGAAGATGCAATAAAGCGATGAGGCTTTTTCCTTTTTCTTATGCTCTGCTCTTCTTCTGATTGCATTTTTGATGTGTTTTCTGCTTGTTTAGCATTGCGTAGGGCTTTTTCATGGGAAGCTACAAACAAGCATTTTTATGTGATAATTAACAAAATTTTATCAGGGCAAAATCAGTTGTATTAGTTAATATTTTAAAACTTTTTAATTTACTACAGTAAAACTCGCATAAATCGTCACTTTCGGGACCAGGATATTTTGACTAGCACATAATAACGGCTTATAAATGACGACTTAGGTGGGGTATTCCAATAGATTTACTATGAGAGAAAATCGGGACTTTGACTTCTATGACGACTTACGCGAGTTTTACTGTATAACCAACATTACAAAATCAGAATTACTTTTTAAAACCGTTTTGTGGTGTTCCTCAAGTGAACTGATCTTACCTGTATAAGAAAACATCCTAACTTCGAACTTTTGCCACCGTTGCTTATCAGGCAGCTCACCTTTCCTTGCTTTCTGAGATGCCCCCGATGTCGGCCAGTAGCTATACAATCCCTAAAACCAATAGCAGTTATACGCATTTCAATATATTCCAAACATTACTGTTTTGTTGGCATTCTGATCAGAAAAACGTTTTTATTAACAAATGTTTTATATAATGTATAATACAGAAAAAAATGTCTGTATGTGACGGGTGTCAAATACTAACCTCACTGGTATTCTCAATCCAGGAATTGTGGACAACTTCCACAGCATTTTCATGAACAAATTCCACCACAGCATACTCAGCCATCTGGAATATTTCATTAAAGATTAACTCTTATAAATTCAATATTTGAGTTGTTAGTAGATAGCAATTACTGTATTACCTAAACATACCCATAGCAGAGATGGCACACCCTCTTGATGGCTAAAATTGGTGTAATATCGTCAGATACACGAATTCCGTGCCATGTTCACTGCAACATATTGTGTTGCAAATCCTTTTCCTTTCTAATGGCAACAATTTCACAGCAAGATGAACTATCAATTATATAGGTATTGTTTGGCCTGTTTATGGATATTTTGCATGTGTCCTGCTCTTGTATGGTTTTAACATTTCCAATTTTACTTATTCTTTTAGTAATTTGAGCAATTGGGTTTTTACCACATCGAACCATTCTCTTCAAATTATGTATGTAGTTCTCGAATGGAAAAGCAGAACACCTGTCCAGACTTCTATACTCTTCTGCATCACTGGCAATGTGGAGCAAGGTGTGCTTGTTATAGACAATAAATTCTGCCCCATACAGTGTTTTTCCCTGTCTAACAAAAGCCGCGTTCACACGGAGCGAAGGAACTCGGGTCGAAAACGACCCGTGTCAAATGCGTCCCGGGACAAGCGGTCACACGGACGTTTTCTCGGTACGAAAACGACTCGAGTCCTGGTTCATTTTTGCCGTGTGAACGCGCGACTCGGGTCGCAATTAGTACGTCACAACACGAAAACACAATGGCAATGTAAAAAAACAATGTATACCCAAAGCGGCTCCATCTAAATCTATTCTGCAAGTGAGTAATCGCCTCAAGAGATTTAATTAAGAAACACGTACAAGAAAGTTGTTGATAATTCGTTCTCATTCGACTCAATTTCTATTCTTTTTCTACGTGATAGATAGAAACGACGACGACGTAGTTTGACAAGTAGCTGTAAAGTTTGACGAAAATCCATTACAACCAACAAGTGGTTATGTTTACATGCAACACGGAAGTAAACAGAATAGTTGGAAGTCAGTCAGAAGAGTTTGATTGTTTAATTCGCATTGTTCGCTTGGACGCATTGTATTTTTTTCTCAGCTCACAGCTCGCATAATAGCGTTGTGTGAACGCTCTCTCTCTTCAACGACGCTCCGTATCGTTTTCGACACGGGTCGTTTTCGACCCGAGTTACAGAACAGCTTAACAGCTCAGATAGCGAGAAACAGCTTACTGCTTTACGCTGCGTTCTGCAAAAAATAAAAAAATCGTATTAATAACATATATCTGTCCATTAAACTGCGTTGTTTAATATATTAACAATTCGCTGCTCAAGAAATGAATTGCCATCAACTACTACTACTGCCTCTTCTACTACTTACTCTTCTTCTTAGGCGGTAACCAAATAGCAAATATAAGAAATAATAAAAATATAATTCAAACTATTTCATGAAGCTGAAAGAACATTTATTCTCACTAATTAATAGTAATACAGCCTTTTATGTGATATTCTTAGCTTCCTTACGCTTATGCCATATTATTTAACTAGTAATTATTATAATGTGATTTGCTTACGTATAAAGGTATTATAATATACTCACCCTTACATGCTGCACATGGCGTCCCACAAGTTGGGCAGCGGGCTCGAACGCCCCCAATCGACATCCCCAGCTTCCACTTCCGATAAAACACATTTTTAATGTGTTTTTTCAGCTTTTTCCCTGAAAATAATCCAAAATAAACAATTACCCCTTCAGCCTTATTGCCCAGTGCAGTGCGGGGGACATATCCCCCTCTCAGCACTACTAACCGTGCAATTCAGGATCCACATCTTTCTTTAACTCCTCGTAAAGCATCGATGGGGTCACTTGCAAACCATCAGCCAGCATAGCTCTAAAGCGCTTTTCAAAAAGTTCTCGATAAATCGTAAAGGCCATTACTACGTTGAAGTAGGTATCGAAATGCCTTACTTCGAAGAGGCAAGCGGCTTTAATAGCGGTATCTAAACGTGAATGTGACATTGACAGTCAGACAGCGGTATTTCTCGTATAGGTTGACCGCGAACCAATCGGGGCCGTGCGGCAAATCTTGGATTCGATTGTCACAGACGCCGCCTTTTTTTTCTCTGCCTGCGGTGCTCGCTTTGAAGTCTGTCTGAAATGAACTATAATACTATATATAATGAGTCTATAGACTTACTTAGCGATCACATGCGATTTTGACTCAACATGAATGGACCGTGGCCGAACCTAAGAGGTATAAGTTAATTATATTATTTTCTTAATTCCTTACTTATTCATGCCTTATTACTTCTTCATGCCTTATACTGATATTTATTATTCATTGGTGATGAAATATTGAGTAAAATGATTACAAATCAAACGTTGGAGAGATTTGTAATATTTGTTTCTATGTTTATCTATGCTGTAACTAGTTTGGATACATTTGATTCCTTCTATCTATATAGGTTAAATAGTGCACCTGTGTATGCCCGTGGTAGAACACGAATATTTAAATGCTGCACGCCCGGACTCGGCCCGCGTGCGATTTAAAGCGCGGGAAACGACGCTCGCGCAAGAATGGCCAGTGATCTGTACGGTGTGTAGCACGATGTGTACGGTGTGCTAAGTGCAGTCAATTTAGAGAAATTTTAGTAGAATTCATACGATGACACAAAGTTTTCCATAACAATGGCCTTGGTGCCCTTCTCAAATTGTGAGAGTTGCCTTGATGCCTTTTAAAATTGCCTCGGTGCCCATCCATTTTAGAGAAAATTCAAGGCAATTTCTCACATGCCCCCCAAAAATTGCCTTGCCCCTCTCGTCGCTTAATTCGAGGCCTGGTCACAAGCATGACGAAGGTAGATGATTCCATCTTCAGGTTTTACTTTCGACTTCAGCAGCTGGCCAAGCACACTCTTTGTCGTTTTCCTCATCAATCCTTCATGAAATAGGGATGTTGGCTGTGGTGTCAGTTTATAAGCCAAATAGTTCTCCATCTCTGAACTGCTCTTCATAACACAGGTTATTCTGTTGAACAGCAATGTGGGGTTGACGACTACAGATTGCCCACGGATCTTCACTGTATTTTTACTTCCACTTATAGTTTTGACTCTGTCATTGCGTTTCAGCTTCACATCAGAGAATGTTTTACCATCTACTGCAGATGCAGCAGCATTACCAAGTTTGTAGGCTTTGCCGCAGTTTACAGATGCATCAGCCACGAGACCTGTTGAAACAGCAACTATATTGTTCATAATGTCAACAAGTAAGGAGCAGAAGTGTAAGGCTGAATGCGTACAACTAAACGTGAGTGACAGTCAAAGAAATGGAGAGAAAATGCCTCCTGCTCCCTGTCGCAGCAATCTTAAATATACCCGAACTTGTTGTTCGACCTTCCTGGTCACGATGTGCACCGGCTGCGGGTTATAATAGATTATCCCGCACTCCGGCCCCTCTGTTGACGTCGTTAGCTACCTTATTGCTTCTATTATTACCCTCACGCTGCATCGCGCGCACCGAATATTTCATATATTTCCCCCTGGCTTGTCGCCAACGCGACCTGCACGGCCTCATGCCTAAACTAACAGTAATTAATAAGCTAGCCTGAAACCAGCTCCGTTACAACAGCATAAGGTAATAGGTACTGGTAACACAACCTTTTGATAAAGATATCTATTTATCTGTATCATCAATAATTCTTATCATCAGTTTTTCTTACCAGCACTAGTCATGTAGCGTGTGACTGATTTTAATCTGGACATGTAGGAGA
>NW_014577560.1:67722-102033 GCF_000485595.1 Priapulus caudatus | reverse complement strand
AAAAAAAAAAAAAAAAAAATGGGCAACTAGACGTCCGACACTTCCATCTGCATCAATTAGATCTGCCCATGACCTAATGACTGCAAGATTCAATACTCCGTCTATTAATGCATCTTTGCTACGCATCAATCGCAGCTGATTCCGAGTTGCTGACGATGTCACATGACCTAAGAACGACGGGTTACTTGACGCCATCAAGTGGTCACTTGCTGTTCCGACTCTCTCTGTTATCTCACCGCATCGTATTCCAATGTACGATACTCCTGGTCTCAGTACTTGTTCTTGTTGTAGGGTGAATAGATGACCCATGGGTGGTGTCGTTATCGTGTTAACATCTCTTCGCCAGTGGTGCTTTCTTGTCAAGTCGGCTGCAACATAAGGACACGTTGTCCTGAACAGTGGTGCTCCAGAGTAATCACCTCGTACAATTGACACTCGCCAATGATGCACACGTTGATCTGCAAGTAGTACTCGACGACAGATGACTGGTGTTGTCATTGCGTATGGTTTGGTATTCAACAAGAACGCAATAGCTGTCCTTGAACACTCGAAACATGCCACGAGTGACTCACGAATCGCGAACCCAGAAGCACCATACATTGCCGCAAGAACTCTAGCTGGCCATGATTTATTGTGGTCCAACGCACGTAAGAGTGCCTCTTGCGCTGTCGAGTCATATGCTTCGAAAAGTGCCACGATCTCTTCGTTTCTAGCAATCCTACCAAGCCGACCATCAAGTTCCTTTGTTATAATGCTTCATGGTGCTTGAGGTTTTGTTAATGCAAGAGCTCGAGGATCGGAAAGTAGCGTTCTTAGTGATGCATCTCTATCTGGACACTGAAAACCAATGGTAGTCATGAGACGACCGACACTCGGTTTTGCATTCAAAGCATGCTGTCTGATTCGATGAAACTGTGGTAAATGATCTGCCTCTGAACGAATAGACATAGTCTCGAGATATATGATTGGAAATCCGCCAAGGACACTAGGTGTCAGTAGAATCGCAAGCAACTCCTCATCTGTCATGTCCCAGTAGTGATTACACTTCTTTGTTCGCGCTACTGGCCATTGACACTGCAGTATATATGAGAAAGCCCAGACGACCGCTATATGATACGGCGCGTATGATAGACAGCCTTGCTCTGATGTAGAATGAGCATTTGAGAACGCACATGCTATATAGTCGTCTAAGAACGGCAGGAAGGAATCATTAATGCCTGACATCTTCGTTGCTTTCCTGAAGTGTCCTGGCATCTGTATTCCGCCAACTCTATACTGATGACAAAAGATGAACGCGTTGAGCGAACATGTTGTCTCGTCTGGCTTAGCATCATGACCAAGCAATTTCAGCTCTACTGAAATCTCTTTCGAGAGATTCATGGCAAACGTTGTGGCATCTCCAGCTGCTTCAATCTCACTGTTAGGGACCGCGATCTTCGCGATGAAATTATCGCCCATATCCATAAAGTGATACTTGTATTGTCTCTTTTTGAAGATAGCATGCATCTGTGACAAGTACACAATTACCCAAGTGTCTTGATTTAGGCCTTCAATTCCTCCAGCCTGTCCATCCCACCCTCTTAAGCCTTCAGTCGTCTTGTTTACTATCACCGTGTGCTCATACAATTTCTGTGTCCTCTCGAAGAGCTTAGTTCCATATATCTGGTCGAGTACCTTTCCTAACGGGCCAACCGTCGCATGTCTGAACCCATTGTTCCATCCTGAGACATCTATTACCAGGTGTACGTACGTATGCGAAGGAGATATTGGATCGATGGTAGTCAGCATATGAAGTCTTTGTTTTATCTCCAACTCTCCACATGTCATCGCTTGATCCTTGGTGAAATAATCCTGCAAGATTCCGACCGCATTTCTCTCTTGCATCATACCCATTAACCTAGATGGAAATGACTTTTCACCAAACAATCTCGCATTTGTCTTTATTTCACCCTCTTTTGGTACAATCTTAATCACTAGATACATCAACACGTCCATGTAGTCGTCCATAGCTGACTTAATGACGTTGTCAAGGAATGTGCGATAGTCATCAAGTAGATTCTGTGTCAGTAGAACATAGAGTACAAGCGCTGATTTCTCATATGCCTGACGACTTGTTAACTTTTCTACCTCGTTGAAGGACACTTTTAGTGCATCGTGCTCGAAAGAAGAAAATAGGTCATTCCTATCTAACGATATTGTTCTTCTTTTTTTTTTTCTTTTTTTTGTGACAAACGATCCTTTACTCAGCCATGATGATTAGCGCGCCTTTTCCATGCGTTCATATGTTAGTTCATAGAGGGCGACACTGCACAGTAGTGTACCAACATCACACATAAATGTACGTTGCATAATGAATTTAAACAGGTAGACGGTGGGTGGGTGGTTGTTTCGGGCCTTAGGGGGGGTACAATTCCCAGTGACACGAGCACTGTATGTGAGTTTTTTTTTCCAACATGGTTGACCTTGTCTCAAACCCTGTATATACGAATAAAAATTTACCACGTAGGTGCCCTCAAACCGTAGTTAGTGAATGGTGTGACAATTTCGCTGCACGATTGATAGTACACTCCGAGGCTACACGACGGCTCTCTGACCTCATTCTCCTTATATTGCTGCTGGTCGTAGTCTCAATGTATTTGTAATTTTGTGATCAAGCTGTAAAGATTGGTGACGTTGATTTTCCAGCCTTTCAGCAATTCTTTGCAATGTTGTATACGTCTTTATATGGTAACTGTACATTGGGGCATATAGGCCAAGGCTGAATAATTGTGGTATTGTGGTATTGGAATATACCTGACCGTAACTGTAAGCGTAATAGTAGTGGTGCCAGGTTTCGGTAAGCTCCCTGCACGCCCGGGGGCTAGCATTACCAGATGCGTTCAGTGGTGTTAAGTGTAAAAAGTGGAACTAACCTCCACCTCCGGCCTGCCGCCGTTTGCGTGTCATTTGGATTCAAACAAATGTTTTGCTAGGTTGGCCAATTCGCCAACTAGCTCAACCATTAATGCGTTGCGGCTTACCCTGTGGCTCTTAGATATCACACGCTTTACTTCCTTGTCGTCCCTTTTCACAACTGACAATCATTCCCATTTTGTATATGTCACTTCTTCTGTTCCACGTGCTATCAAAATATCCTGCAACTGTCTCATTATCATGGCCGTTCCACAGTCCTTGCACGATCTTTCTATGCAGGCCTTTCTTGCAAATTTCCCATCGTATGGACACAGTGTGGCGTTTACAGCCTGATATTTATCTTTTGTCACTGCCTTTTAGTCCAGGCATTTTATGATTTTGACATGACATTTCGAAAACGTTGGCGCGCATCAGAAACAGCAGACTGCAATCCATTGCTCTGACTCGTTCTGGTGTCTTTTGTTATTCAAAGTATAATCACGGGCCACAAACACTGCTTTCTATTGTTCTCGCTAAAACACCGCCAAAGTCGTCTATTTGTTCGATGGATAGCAGTTGAAATGTGATGCTTGGGAGACCGGACTTCTGCGCTCATATGTTAACATTACTCATCCTCGCTGTCATAATCAATTGGATCGTCGGTATTGGTGCATGCAGACCCTTTGCATTGGCCACAGGCTGGGGAGCAGTGCATGCTGTTTTTGCGGCAGGTGCATCGCAAACTGTTACAGTCCGACGCACAGTTGCACCTAATCAACTGCAGCAGAGATTGCGGTGCAGGTGGCAAGTCGGTCGTAATTGGGACAACTTCGGTATCTCTGACTTTCCATCCCCATTGCTCTATGGACATGTCTGCGTCCTCTTCTTGCCACTGCTTCACTTGCAGGTACACGCGTAGGCTGTGATACCGGGCCGCTGCCGCGCTCGGAGGTAGATTCTGTGGTTGTATATGTGACGTCTTTGTTGCCAGTTTTTGGAAGTATCGCTGATGCCTGAGTGTCGAGTCCGTCCGTTGGCTTTCCATTGTAAACTGATACCAGTGCTCTTTCACCTGCATTTACAACATTGGCTACAGCGGAATGACCACTGAATACATTGGCTTGATCTCTCAAGTACGGAATTTCTGCACCACAGGGATAAGGTGAGTCTAGTACTGGTTAACCACCTAGCGGATCCCAGCAACAATGAATATGTGCACTGACCTCCATTAAGTAACTGAAATATTGTTGAAAACAGGAGTAAACCCAAAAACAAACAAACAAATGTTTGGCTGTATTCCGATCAGTAGCAATAAAATAGAAAGGAACACATTGTTTTTTTCTAAGCTTTTTATATTCATTTTTAATTACAATGTTTTCTTTTTTGAAGCAAACACAAACTACAACTTGTCTATATTAAACCAGATATAAAACCAGACTCAAATATAAAACAACCAACAATTGAACACTTTTTAATATGGACTGCTTAAAATGAGAGTAAATTTCTCGAAAGAAAATTCAAGATTGATTTCAATTGCAAATGTTTGCTCAGCTGAGATTCCAGCTTATATATGGATCAAAATGTCATATCGATATACATAACATGCATATCAAGGCTACATTAAAACCTTGGGAGTACATGGGAAATATAAAAAAAGGTTCTTGAACATCAAACACAACAAACTGGATAAAGTAATTGAGATAGCTAGTTAATGAGTAGTACTTGTGCTGCAACACTATCCATACACCGAGCAGAACAATAGTTAAAAAGGTAGAATTTGAGACGATTTAGCATTGCAGACATTTTGGATACATTTGATTCCTTCTATCTATATAGGATGTTCCAGCTATCTTCTTTGCTTCTAACAATTCTGTGTTACCATTTAGCAGGCATTGCGGGTAAAGTGGCAGTTTCAGTTCTCTTTACCATAGGGACGGCAGGTGACTGGTAGTTTGCCACTGTTCCTACATTCGTTACCCAATGGCAATACTTTTTTTATTTTTTAAGGTTGGCATCTTCTGTGCTACAGTGACAACAAATGTCCTTTCTACCTAGTTCAACTGTAGAGCTGTAGTAAGGAATCTCCAGTGGTATGGCACAAGACAAATTGTCGCGGCACATAACTCTACCATGAAAACTGTTAGTCAGGGAGCAAACGTCGTAAATTTAAGTCCCGTGGGAATTCCAGGCTACAAGCCAACAGCTAGGCTAGATGTGTCGAGGGGACCATATGGAACATGAAGATATATGTTGGCAACATTGAAACTTGCACCGAGCTATTTTAAGGGGTGTTTGAGAAACAACACCATTTTTCAACATGGAAACGAGGCTCTGATATATAAATGGCTATAACTTTTTTATTTTCAATGAAATTTGGCCAAGCTTTCAGCGATTACTAACCTCAGCGAGTTTGACATGGCTAGACCATAACCCAATGGACATGCACTGCATTATACAGGCATGAGAATTGTCCGGCTATCGGCGGAATATGCCCCAGAGTTAGGGGGACACCTATTCCAGCCAGCACCATGCACCGAGAGAGTGAAAAAGATCGATGATCACATATATCGTTATTTCCGCTGCACGTCATATGCACGAGTACATTCAATCATGATGTATACACACTAAATCACTGCTTAATCTAATAACATACAAATTATAAACCTGCTACACTTCTTTCACCCAACCTGCCACAAAATATTTATATCCCTTGAGTGATTTGTATGCCTTGAGTTATTGGTGTGTATAAACTGATGTAGTACTAACTAAATAATTATAAATGTCCGGGTATTCCACTCGTGGCAAACTTTCGGCTTCCCTAACGGACATCAACGGCACAAACATCGCTTTTGGCAGTAAACAAGGAGTTTTTATAAATATCTGTTTTTATGTTCATCATTTAAACTATTCACGTCATCGGATAAAACTATATTATCATTTAAATTCGACATTATATTCTTTTCATGACTTGAAAAGAGCACAACAATACAATAGCTTGACGGCCAAGATGGCGGAGTAAACAAAGTCACGTGGATAAGTGACGTGGTTGCAGATGGGCTATTGGTTTGTAGTTTTTAAAAAGTTTTCTATCCTGGTTTTTTCCTTTGAAGACTAGCTAGTGTGACTCTGCTCCCTTTCCAGCTTTCCAGGAATACTTCACTCTCTAAAATCTTGTTGAATAGGCTTTTAACCTTTCCACTAATATTTTTCCCCCATGCTTTATGAATTCATTGGGGATATCATTTATCCCCGCATGCCTTTTCCAGCTTTGCCACCTTTATCCTACCTATAATGTCTCATTTGCCCACGTTTTTTTATCTGTATCATCAATAATTCTTATCATCAGTTTTTCTTACCAGCACTAGTCATGTAGCGTGTGACTGATTTTAATCTGGACATGTAGGAGAAGCCTTGCTCACATTCCTCACCTGATCCAGCACCACTCCCTTCTTGAAATCTGCCACCCCACAAAACCTTTAACATGTGAAAGCAATAAATAAATATAAGTTAACTAATTCGCCTGGTATCTATGACTACCATAAATTCACATGCTTCCTTCACATTGATATATCAACAGCTAAAAATAGCATTATAATATCAAGATTTCAAACAATAACTAAAGTGCTTTTCTATGTTCTATCTGATGTAGCTTGATTAAAGGATGAAAATGCTTATACATTTTCAAAATCGGGTTATTAATAAGCTCTCTATGGAAGATTTAGTGTCACATGCCACAGATGTGGGTAACAGGGGTGTTGCGTTTAGCGCCGCGCCGAATTTGCACCGTGTGCGAGCTGGTTTGCGTGTGCGCATCCGGCACGTACGTTTAGTCATAGATGTATTTATATATATTTATCGTTTAGCTCAACGCCGAACGTGCACCGTGTGCGGCGGCCTTTACACAACTAGAAATTTTCAGTTGTCCTATCGGGCAACTAGCAGACCTACCAAGTCTCACGCATTTTGCGGGAGACTCACGCATCTGTATCAAGGCAGCAATAGAATTCTACCAGAGAAACCCTACCACTAACCACATTAACAGAGTCCTGAAGTGCTCGGATACCAGCTGCAACATTTGTCAGTGTGGGAGCAACAAGTAGTCAGATTAGAGAATAGATTGAGAAGGAGACCCTTTTTCTGTTTAGAAACATGTTGTATTGTTTAATAAAATAGTTTTATGAAAACAATGGTGGAGGGTATGTTTACTTGTATGGAAAAAGTTACAACAAACAGACATGCCAAGGGTGTTCAACCAGCTTGCTGGAGCTTCAGTGAGATTTTGCTGGAGAATGGGACATTTTGGGAATATAATGCTGGAGGTTCGAAATATTTTCAAACACGATCATTTTCTGAATATTTGGCTTTAAAATATGTATTTGCAGTAATTTTAAGACAAAAACTTTAATTCTGAAGGGTTACGTACAGTTTTTTCCTTTTGCGTGAATGCGTGAGAATGCGTAGGGCATGCATGAGTCTAATTCGTTGTCTAATTTTCCCTCAGAAGAAACCCTGCTGAACGTGTTCCTCTCTCAACCTATAGAAATTTCTATCCACACGAATATCGTGGCCCGTGTGAGATGCAAGCCAGTTCATTTAGTTTTCATTCCTGTTGATTATCTGTGACACAGTAGCAACATATTTCTTTAACAGTACTGATACAATACGATTAAGAATGAGTCAGTCCAGCACTTTTAACAGTATCTGCCATCCACGAATGTTATTAAGATTCTCTCTGCATTGGAAATACATATTTATTCTGTGGATGTACGCCACCTTTTGCCCTGACTGTTGTGCTTACAAGTACAGACACAGCTTGGACAACTTGCTACAACTGGAGTTAGAATAACAGGAACAGTTCGTTCTCTTTTTCATGAACGTAATTGCTGTTCTACAGGTGAAAGCATGCTAGCTATATCCTGATTCACGGTGCAGCAACTCGGTCAGTGAAATCTGTGATCAACATTTTTGCAGTTTCTCCAGATCTTTTGTTGAATGAAATCAAACTGCTAAGAGTCAGCTGGGCGAGCTCCTTGAACACTGAAGTGCATGTTTTTTTCCTTTGCTTTGACTGTTAAGAGAGGTATATTCTATGTTAGAGACGACTGGAATTTACAATATCACTAGTGACAGGTAGGACAGTAGGTCTTTGTTGTTTCTGGACGTTTAGTGTTTCCAGTGCAATTGAACTGACTTTCTCTTTTGGAATGTAGGTGGTCACCTTCAAGGGTTTATTTTTACTCGCCAACATGGGCGAGTCAGCTTTAGCTTTCACTCGCCGGGCCCGATATTATTTTCACTCGACATTGGCAAGCGGACGAGTGCCAAGCTCGCACGCTGTTTAAACGCTGCCGGGCAGCGTGCAGAATCGCTAGTGTGTCCTAGGCTTAAGCTAGCTGTGTCTGTCACAGGCAGACACGATAACACGCCAAGCATGCACTGCGGTGTAAATTTGCACTGTGATTGTCTGAAAAAAAATGCTATACAAATTTATCCAATTGCTATGCAAAATTTATTTTGTATAGCACATTTGCTTTGCAAATTTTTGGCTGGAAATTGTTCCCTGCTTTAAAGTGTGCTAACGTTCTTTCCTACACCCTCCCTATCTCGGTCGCTTCGCTCCCTCGCATCGTTTCCTGTCCTGTATTCACATTTCTAAAATCTGGTCACCTTAATAACGTTTTTGAATCATTACTAGCCTACTAGGATATATTATATAAATTATATAATATTATTATGATATAATATAAGCATTGAATTTTAGAATATACTATAAGTGCCTCATATTTAAAACTACAGTTTGACACACACAACAGCAATGCATAAAATATATATTGTTTTGTACTACAGGGATGTTCTGCAAACTATGCACACAGCACAAACAGTTCCCCAAAAGTGGTGATGTGTGGATCGAGACCGGTTGTATACAATACAGGGAAGACACCATTAAAAATCACATCAAGTCTAACACGCATGCCATTTCTGTGGAGCTGGAACGAAACCAGCAAATGTCGCAAAAGGGTCTGGGGATAGTTGGAAGCACTCACAAAATTCTTTCCGCTAAGCAGGAAGCTTTCATAGGTTATCTGAAATGTATGTACTTCCTTATACAACAAAAGATACCCAACACAACCAACTTCAGAAAAATACTAGAACTGTGCAAGTCTATGGGAGGATGCTCTTACCTAGATGTTTAGGGGAAGGAGACTCTTGGAAAACGCAACACATACAAATCAGAGAGCACAACACAAGAGCTGGTTATGTGCATTGGAGAGGTTATTAAGAAAGATGTCTTGGAGACCGTTGCTGCTAGCCCTTTCATCTCCCTACTGATCAACGAAACAACAGATATTTCCGTCTGTAACCAGATGGTGGTGTATGCCAAGGTGTCTGTGAATGGCTGCCCACAAACACGGTTTATTTCTGTTAAACAGCTCGTTGATGGGAAAGCAGATACAATCACAGCTGCTCTGGTGGATGTCTGTCAGCGGGAGGGAATTCTTCTGCGAGATCGTTTGGCTGCCATTGGGAGTGATGGTGCCAGCGTCATGGTTGGCAGAAGAAATGGCGTGGCTGCACAGATGAAAAAGGAGTGCAGTTTCACATTGTCGCACCATTGCCTAGCACACAGGCTTGCATTGGCAGCCAAAGCAGCGTCCGACGGCATGACCACCATCAAAAAATTCAATGAGACCCTAGACACTCTGTGCCGTTTCTACCAGAACTCGGCAGTGCGAATGAGTGGGTTGATGAACATACAGAGGTCCATGGATCTGCCGAAACTCCTCAAGCCGAAACAAGCTAAGGCAGTAAGATGGCTGTCGCATGATGCCTGTAGAACATTAAAAGAGATACTGCCATCCGTGATAATGAGCCTGCAGAGAGAGGCGTTAGAGCGCAATGATCCAGCGGCCAAGGGACTAGCCATTTTCCTAGAAAATTGGAGATTCATCGCCATACTCGGCATGATGTGTGATGTTCTCCCACACTTGGGTATTCTTTCCAAATGTTTCCAGAGGTCCACCTTGGATTTTAGTGCTTTCCGAATGCACCTCCAAACAACCAGGGACGTCCTAGATGCCTATTTACCAGAGCCGGGAAAGAACTTTGCCAGTGTAGAAAGGACCATTCTGGACATGAATGAGAGTGGGTTCGCTGTAACATTTCGCCCAGAAGATTTACCAGTGTTTACCACAAATGTGCACAACAAGTACATACAGGCGGTTCTGGATAACCTGGAAAGCCGGTTTCAACACCATGATGTTGTTGATTCTTTTAGCATATTTGATCCATCTCGCCTTCCTGACATGTCTCTGGCCAGTTATATGAATTGGTATGGTCAGGAAAAGTTGGAAGTGTTGACTGACCATTTTGAAAACGTCGTACACAAGGGAGGGAGACTGTGAAAGGGAGTGGCCCAATGTGCTCGGCCAACTCCGCTACATGGTCCAGGAGTGTGGTGAGAAGCTGGATACAGGGTCAATCCTCACCAAGCTGATCCAGAATTCCGGGGAGATGTATCCCAACATACGCAATCTTGCTGCAGTCATTCCCATGTCAACTGCAGACTGTGAGCGTGGCTTTAGCAAAATAAAACTGATAAAGTCCCCACTTCGAAACCGGTTGAGCAGCACCATTCTCAACTGCTTGATGCTTGTTGCAGCCGAGGGTCCCCCATTGGAGGAGTTTGATTTCCAGGCAGCTACCAGACTCTGGGACAGTCCTAGATGTCTGTCCCAGTTGGGTTTCTTTGAAGACGCCAATTGCAACTTAGATGAAATCGAGAAAAAAAAGAGTACAATCAAAGCAGTTAATATGTTTGCGTACAAACACAGGAAATTTGTGGGTCGCCATGCTATAAGTTCAATAAATATGTTACCAAGATAAAATATTTGTTATTTTTAAGCAACCACCTACAACACAATTAAAAAAAAACAATTTAATGTTTGTGTACATTGTATTTTTTGTACATAACACTAGTGGTAGAGCCCACAATAACAAAATACAAACAGTGGACATAACCAATAGCAAATGGTAAGTCAGATCCAGAACAGTATTGTAAAGCTGTCAATAGTAAAACTACATAATACAAAGTAAAATTATATAAGCAGGACAGCCATATGGTGGCCGAACATGAGCAACGACATTAAAAACGTGGTCGATCAATGTGTGGAGTGTCGACAGAGCAAACCATCACAGCGAGAACAACCCCTGCAGCCAATAGAGTTGCCGGGACGGCCATGGCAGCAGTTGGGGACGGATCTACTGGAATTCAACAAGCAGACATTTTTGGTAGTGGTAGACTATTACTCTCGTTGGATCGAAGTGAAGAGGCTGACAAGTCTGACCAGCTCTGGGGTAATTACAAGAATGAAAGCAATGTTTACGGCTTTCGGTATCCCAGATGTAGTAATATCGGATAATGGGTCGCAATATACTTCTCCCGAATTCCGTCAGTTTGCTAAGTCGTGGGGATTCACTCACAAAACGACCAACCCATACACACCACAAGAGAATGGGATGGCTGAACAGATGCCTAAACACTTACTGATGCTGAATCAGCGAAAAAAATACACGGGAGCGGCGAGCGATTTCGCTCCCGTCAGCTTTCAAAGGGCTCTGGTAACAACAATTACAAGAGCGAAAATTTGGGAAGATACGAGAAAAAATCGGTCCCGTGCCGCCGGCAGCATTCGAAATTAGTTCCGACCCGGAGGTCCACCAAGTTTTTGCTCGAGCCACCATCTCTACGAAACTGTTTTTATGATCGCATAACAATAAGTTTTTATATCGCAGGGGTTACCGTGGGGAGTGAGGGCACGACCAGTGACACCTGACACGCACGTAATCAAAGCTGTTAACTGAATTTGTCACTTTTCTTAACGTAGAAAGTGGACTGTTTTTATTCAGTTAGATATCTAGAAGCAATGTGAACTGTATATACTTAAAGATTCTAGGTAAGATTCTTGTAACTTTTTTTTTAATAAATAAATGTATAATTTATAGATAACATTAACTTAGAAATATCTTTGAGTATAGAAAACTGCACTAATAATATTGAAAAATTCGAATGTATATGTCCCATTATTTTACTTTTGATTTTGAGATATATAAATATATATATATATATATACATATATAAGCTAATCAACCTAAGTACATGATCATAACCACTGTCATCTTGGTACTCAAGATCATTATCATCATTAGCAACATCATGCAACTGATATTCTTGTTCATTTCCACTGCTCTGCATGTCATCATCACCATCGTCCAGCAATGAGTGACCTTCTTCACTGTCACTCTGTTGGCCATCCTGAAAAATGTAATTTCAAATAGTTATTATCACTTCTTATCTTTCTTGAAATCGTTAATTCTTAGCTATCTACCTATCACACATATACACTTATTTAGTAATTAACTGCTTTAGTGATGTTGCAATGTGTTTCCTGTTAGATCTTAATTATTTGAAAATATCCAGTTCAACGACTACATCTAATAATAGTATATAATTATATTAAAGATGCATGTAATATATATCATTTAATATATATGAAATATAATAATAATTAACATCTGTAGAAAATAATACAGTGAACTGATTTTTTCATTATGGTAGGGCTGAGTGGGTCTATGTGTGGATACAAAGGTCTACATACATGTTGTGCCACGTATGTTAATGTTAATTCTGCATGTCTATACATCATACATGTACATAGAACATATATATGTCTGTACGTTAAATTGTCTGCATATGTTCTGCTGTCTATATTGTTCACGCACTGAGCTGTATATGTTATATATAGAGCTCGATCAGTGATGTAGACCGCGGGTACACTTGTGTATCGATCAATCCACACATGTACACAGGGTACATATGTGTATATACCTCGGAGGACGTACAACCCGGCCTTTCTGCCAGGCCTACTGACAGTCGATCAGTACGGATCGAATCATGGCAAAACTCAAGGCCTTATTATACTAATTATTTTATAGCTATTCTCAATAAATGTTTCTTAGAAACTTACATTACACTGTTCCTGTTCAGTTTGATCGCTTGCTGACCAACGAGCCCGCGTTTGTCGAGGAACATCAGCATTTTCGTCCCACAAATAGCGTTTATAACGCACTTGTCTTTGCTCCATGTTTGGTATTCGCGCGCGACGCAGCAAAGGAAACCCCGAGTCGAAAGATATTAATTGCTGCTAACAACTTAGCATTCAACCCTAATGTTTAAAACAAACATAATTATCTATTTTTAATAAAGAATAATAATGTTTATTCACTTTATTAAAAAACAGTTTTTATAAAAAGTAAACGTTTAATGCTTATTAGTTTCTGTTATTCGCTGGTACCCGGTCGACGTAGAGTTCCACTCGCGCTACACTAACAGTATAGCGAAGGCAGCCTTGCCTGAGTGAAGGTGGCGAACGGGTACCAGTCTATTGTTGGTGTTGCTCCTGGTTACCGTAGCGTCGGCGACTCGGCGGCAGTTGACGGACTTGTTCGAGTAGGCGTAGTCAATATGGATATGGATGATGCCACGGAAGAAATGCCTAAGTATGCGCTTATACATTGGGTTAATGGAAATTGCACGAGTATTGTTAAGACTGCAGATGTATGCGACTTAACAATGATTGTCGATAACCAGAAAATTGGCAAAGTGAAGGCCGTGATCGCAGGTAAAAGGGAACCACCTCAAGGATGGCTGAAGTACGATGCTCGGGTGTTGGCAACAAATGGTACGTAGGACCATATACTGAGTCTGCATAGATATTATTAGCCCAACCAGGCCCTATCGACTGTTTTACATCGGGGGGTGTCTCGCCACGTAGTGAACAGCGAGACAGCCAGTGAGTCACCCGTGGCTAAAATATCATATACTAGAACATAAGATGTTATGTTCTATGAACTAATAACTTATGTTCTAAGCTAGCTAAGAAGCATGTTATAATCGCATGTTAAGAAGCTATGTACTATATTCTAAGAACTTATGTTCTATATGACTATGGTAGGACTATAGCTCCAAGAAACGGTCCTAGGCTATACTCCAATAATTTGCGGGGACCTATCCCCGTATAGACTATTTGTCGCACAGCCTCGTCGGGCTATGGTAGGACTATAGCTGTTTTGTTTATCATTGTGCAACGTACAGACTATTTGTTTTGCATTGTTTCACTCCAGTTGTTGTTTGCATATATCATGTTATATTATTTGCCATTTAGATAAATGGAAAGTACTTGAGGAGTTTGAGAAAGAATGGATTGCGTCAGATACAGAAGCTGACCTAAATGCTACCGCTAGCCCAAGAGGCAGGCAGAGGCTGCAGAAAACGAAGGCAACGAAAAATATCGTCGGCCTCCACAAGTGACACCAACTGTGAGGAGGATGCTGATGAAACAGAGATCGCGATACCTAACATTTCACATCAAGTAAGTAGCGCGTAATGTGTATTCAGGTGTAATTAAATCCAAAATCTTTCAGGCTGTACGTGGAATAAAAGCAGGGATGCATGGAACAACAGCAAGCTCGCAGCATAGCGCATACGCTAATCAGCCAATGTACTGGCGTGCATAAAATTCAAACTTAATTATTGTCAGGTCTTAATTCATAATTATGGATTATTAATTGTTGTTCATTGTTTTATTAATTATTATGCCTCGTGGTGGATATTTTCATTTTTTGTACCACAACACAGTTCAAAGCGGCCAGATTAGTTAATATTCTGTTGTTGAATGGGTCAAAAATATGTGCTATCATTTAACCTGCTTTTTTACTATGTAGAAGCGTATTAATTAAAATGCCCCCATACCGCCAGGGATGAGATACCTGCATTTACAACATTGGCTACAGCGGAATGACCACTGAATACATTGGCTTGATCTCTCAAGTACGGAATTTCGATTAATTTATTCATGGCCATTGCCTTGCCGTACAGGTGGGAGGTTGTGTCACATCCGGTCACTGCGTGAAGAAAAGGCAGATTCTTGCACACTTCACTGCCCTACTGCTCTTGAACTTTCTTCATGTGCCAGACGCGCGCACCTCTTGCGTTTGCCTTTGGCTCAGGGCTGAAGAAGAGATCGCAGCCATCCTGGCGAGCATGGTAGCATAGGAGAACCAACAAATCGGTGTCATCTCCAACAAGAACTGTCGTGTTGGCCATAGCAGACTCCACTGCTGTTTTGACTATGAGTAGATCATCGTCTCCATTAGCATGGTAGGTTGTGCAGCCAGCCTTGGCTCAACATGACGAGAAACCGTTGCTTGTTCTTGGGATTCGAGAGGAAGTTATCCTTCTTCAGCGTAACGACCATGCTTTCTGTAAAAATGACAGTCGCTGCGACCTTCCCAGATGTGCGCCTTTGCTGCATCATATGTTTAGTCGAGATCTCGTCGTATCCATCGAATACCACGATCGCACTTCCATATTCCCTGGACACGTAAGTGCAATATAGGTTGCACACTTCCTTGTACATCGGAGAACCTCTCGGCCACGGGATTCTGTGTAGGAGAGCGCCGCCATCCAACACGTACTGGACAACCCCTTCTGGTTCTGTCTTGGCCTCTGGTGACAGCTTGGCCCACAATGCATCTGCTAGAGCCGGCTTTTGTGGCTGCCTTAATGTGACTGGCGAGTCGAATAGAGCTGTTGGATAACTGCAGAGCTCGTAATTAAATAATCTCCATTACCCTAGGCGGTGACGACCCCCAGCGGTGCAGGCGCGCTGCGACCACTTAACTTGGGCCTCTGGCGTTGTTGCTGATTGGCTTCACGCCTGATTAGCGGCATCTAAGCCGCGGTTAGCACTTCATGGCTATATTACACTGTTGACTACACTTTAGTGTCACATCGTATTAGCCGTGTAACATAGCCAGTGCTTTATCCCTATGCTAACACTAACGTTGCAGTCTCCGCACGATCACGCCAGCTGATTAGGGTCCCCCCCGCCGTAATCCTTTAATTGGTTGGGGCAGGTGTCCCCCGACTTTTGGCGTGCTGCCGTGGTCGGTGGACGCTCGCAGCGACCAATCAAGACCTCCGGCAGTGAGTTCCCAATCGCGCGCCATCGTCCACAACATTGTTGCGCCGGTGAGGGGGGGGGAGAGAGATGCTCTATTGATATTGGCTGCGTGTGCCGGTGGGGGGGAGAGATAGTAGCTCTATTGATTGTGGCTGCGCGCGGCGGTGCGGGGGAGATAGTAGCTCTATTGGTTGTAGCGCTGTGCTGCAGCGTTACACTTCTCCCCCCACTAAACCGATGTCTACAAAAGTGGACATCGAATGCCAGCCTCCCGGCTGGCCGTCCATAGGGAGGGCGGTCGACGTCATGCTAATAATACTGATAATACAATAACACATTACGGTCTACTGGTGTGGTCGTCGACCACACCGTACAGAGCTACTAGTGTGATAAATATGTTCTGAAGAGACCTAATCGGCTTTACCGTTACAACTAATGTTCATGTCGCTCATGCGTCAGGGTTGCCTTTCTCCTCATGTCCGTTGGGGGAGGTGGGTGGCTGTGACATAGCGGCCATTACAGCCGCTACGGCCAGCGTTTGTGTGCCATTTGGCGTATATGTTCGGGGTTAAATATGGTGTGTGCTGGGTCGTCCTTCTCGCCGACTTCAAATTCATACATCGTTGGGTCGGCGTCAGTGCCCGACCCGACAAAGGAGCCGACGTACTCCCTTTGTGGGAATGGCGATGGCCGATCGCCATCCCAAGAGCTATCGTCGGAGTCGTATTCCTCACTGGAGCCTCCAGTGGTGTCAGGCTCCGGGTAGGTGTAGGGGTGGCGTGGCATTGCCGTGCCAATGAACTGGTCGTTGCGACCCGTACACTTAGAATGTGCCCGAAATTCGACGAGTGAAAGCGTTTTGTACGTTCTGTCACCCATATTTTAAACGAGTTTTTACCCATTCTAATATGAGGTCATTCTTCAGAAATCCTCCTTTTCCAAATCACTAGAATGAGATAATGTTATATTGAGCAAAGATTATTGAATGGCCGTGCAGGCTATTATATAACATTGTTACCTAAACATTATATAGTACCAAGTGCAATGAAATTCTTTCGGATTTGTGTCCCTGTTGCTATTTAACCAAAAATGGAAAAGAAAACCAGGAAAACCAGAAAAATTTAGATGTGTTCTGCCACAGTGACCATTTGCGTCAGCAATTGTAATTTTTGTTCACAACGGATCACTAGTTAACTGTAGTTAACCTTTTTCACAGTGCAACAGGTGTATGAAGGTCAGTGAAATAAACTGACACTTGCCTATTAATCCACAGAAATATGTTTGGTAAGTGGCAGCTACCAGAAGTATAGAGCGAATACATATCATGTTACACCAATGACGCAAGTGTAACACCAATGACACAAGTGTATTACCAATGACTAGAGTACATAAGCTTTCTCTCTAGATATTATTAGATTCTCCCTTCATGCAATGACATACGTATGTAGCTCAAGAGAGGGACTGGTACAAATCACAAGTAACAAATCTACTACAAAAATGAACACATGTAACCCTTATACAGGAACACTGAATCACAAACTCTGAATCACAAATTCAAAATTTTCTAAAATCTACTAGAATAATAAATGCATAACTGGTAAATTAAGTAATATGACTTCTGTCTGCGGTTTACAAGTCAGCAGGAAAAATAAAATTTACAATAAACGTAAAATAACATTTTGTTTTAGTATATAGCAATTCTTCCTCAGGTTCACCTATACGACAACAACTAATGAAACAAGTAATGGAGACCCAGGTCCTAGAAACAGACAGAAAGCGATCTAATACATTTGCTCACCCTGACTTTTTCTAGCGCATCCCAGATTTCACTTTCCACAGCAAAATATGGTCACCTTGTACCATATCCCTTAGGTTCTGGTATGAGGGAAAGAAGATCACTTTTGTGATGCCAGTTAACATCCTTGTTTTGCGGCCAGTAAAACCTGTTTCTGCTAAGCGGCTTTATGCAGTTTACCTCGAGCTCATCTTCCCCTGTCTCAGTGATGATGCCAGGGTACAGTTTTCCATCATAGTGTTACAGTATCATACAGTATTTTCCAACCATATTTTCATTCAGTGCAGAAGGCAGCTCAGGCGGCTCTGTGTTAGCATTAACACCTACTTTGGGAGAAGGGTTGGGATTGCTTGCAGCAGTGTCCTTCGGAACAGCTTGAGATGGGGCTTCATCTGCCACATTAGTCACATCAAATTCAAAGGTTGCTGGTGAGAAACGGTCACAGTTCAGTACACCACCAGAAGATTGGCAAACTCAGCTCACATTGCGATATGAGAACTTACCTGGTGACAGGCAGATGATCTCATGTAATTTCATTGTTCCGCTCACAGCTTGGAGATCATGAAGTACTGGAGCCAGTTGCCGAGTCTTTTCATTAATTGTTGCACTTTCAATATAGTACAGCTTGATGCTAGTACCGGTGGCCAACAGTTGCCTGTATAGTGCATCAGCACTTGAGATGTCCTGTCCTATTCTGACCAACCTATCGGCTGTCCTCTTAAGTGTGCCCCCAACTCCATCAGGAGCCCCCTTCCCATGGGAAGCTTAAAAAAAGTTTAATACCAGATCCTGCTGCCCTTTGCCTCTTCTTTCTTCTATCTCTGCCACTAAGACTTGTCCTCTTCCTCTCCTTGGGAGTCAAGTCCGGTTTCACGTAGCATTTCTTCCATTTGTCCTCTAGTGCCTTTGCTTGTCGAAGTAGATGACTTCGTACATCTGTTGTTTCAAGACATCTTTCATCGGTCTGGCTAAAATTTGCAAACTGCGAACAACAAAATACTGCAGTCATTCTGTCACTAGTCTGCGAGGTGGCCTGATTTCTCTACCTCTAACACGACTAACGCGAACACTGGAAGTACTAGGAACAGAACTAGTTGCACGTAACGGTTTACTGCTCGCATCATCACGGTATCTCCTGTCTGCAGAAGTCGAAGGCGGATCATCAGGTTGTTCCGCATCGGTGACGACCAGTGGTTCAGCGGTTGCCGGATTCTCCCTCGTCCTGACTAGATCACGGCGATTACGCCTGATGACTCGTCCCCTCTGCCTGACTAGGTAGGATCGTGGAGTTCCCGCGTTTCCCAACACATGACCTGGAGTGAGCACCGTTAGCCCTGGTGTACGCACTCGAACTTGATCACCTGCGTTAAGTGGTTTAAGGGTCTGCGAAGAACGGTCATAATACGACTTCTGAACAGTCTGCTTGTCGTTCAACGTATCTCGAACATCTCTATTCTCGAAACGAAGAGGTTTGAGACTGGACTTGACAGTTGGAAGAAGCATTCTGGTACTTCTCCCCAACAGCATCTGAGCTGGCGAAAGCTCTATACCTGGTATGGTGGTATATCTCAAGTCCATTAGAGCTATGTAGGGGTCTCGCTGATCATCTCGAGCTTTCTTGAACAATTTTTTGACGGTATGAACGGCCCTTTCAGCTCATTGCTCTGTGGATATCGCGGCGACGACGTTGTGTTGTCGAACCGGTAGTCACGTGCGAACGTTTTGAACTCATGGCTAGAAAATTCTGGGCCATTGTCACTCATGAACTGTTCTGGAATCCATATCTCGCAAAGTGCTGTTTCAAGACACTAATGACTGTCATGGATTTCGTATCCAGTAGTTTGTTCACCTCAATGAATTTGGAAAAATAATCCACGGTCACGAGGTATCGGTTGTTGTCCAGAAACATCACATCTGCTGCGACCTTCTGCCAAGGTCGTTCAGGTGTCTCGTACGGCATCATAGGTTCCTTCTGTTGGTGATTACGATACCGATTACAGATGTGACACTGCGACACCAAGTCTTTCGATCACCTGTTTGGAGATACCTGGCCAAAACAGCGTCGATCTGGCTCTCTGTATGCATTTCTCCTGTTCTAGGTGACTGCTATGTAGGGTACGGAGCATTTCCGGTTTTAAAATCTCTGGCGTGATAATTCTGCTACCTCTGAGTAAGAGTCCATCTGAAATCAGGCGCAGGTGATTCGTATAGTATAGTTCGGTTAGCCTTGCGTTGTGTTTGTGTTCCTTGTAGCCGCAGGTTCTTTGTCGTGCTTAGCTATAAAGCTACTTTGAGGAATAGTCACGTATAAGATCAAACTCTGAAGAGTTGAAGTGGTGTTGACGTACTAAGAGTTTACTTGACATATATATAAACAGATGGTCTAGGCTGGTTCACACATAAAAATGCCTCATTAATTATTCACATAATAAAAGGCTATATGCACATATAAAATATAGCCGTCATTACATATGCACACAAATATCTGCGCTTACACACGGTAAAAGAAAGCGCAGACTCGGTAGATTCTACACACTACAAACTATACGTCGCGTAGACTTGACGCGACTTGCAATAACACACGTACTTTAGTACAACAGGAAGAAGTTCTAACCCCTTCTTGAACGCGCGCGCCCTTATAAATGACGCGTGCCCGTGACGTCATTCTAGGTGTCGCTACTAGTCACGATGTCTATAATGGCTTTATTTCTATTCGACAGGTGACACCACTGTGTCACAATATCTCTAAACTGTCACCTAATTACATTGTATTTCCTACACTAGGGGCCGCTGTCTGCTATCCCACTCCAAGTCCCTGTGCTAAAAGGTACTGTTCTACCAGGGCTCGTAAAATAGCCACGCCAAGATTACAATGCTTCCTGACATACGCCTAACATCCGTTCCAGCGTTAATCTACGATCTTTTACATCCTTTGGAGCTAGTCAACAGGAAAGGTCCGGAAGGCCACAAGTTGTAGCATAGGGCCCATGCTGTAGCATAGGAGACTTACACGTATCTATTTATTTATGTTACATTTTATACCGCATACCATGCTAATTATATATGCTTATACTTGACGTTGGCGTCACCCATATACTATGTTAATTACCTCTACATCTGTGTAGAGCGTACAGCGATAGATGTGCACCGATATATATATATACATGCATTCATATGCATCATATATACATACACATACGCACGCACGCCTGCCCATACATCACATGTAGTTTCTATACACACTAAAACAAATTCACATCTTTTCACACCTTACATATACATGTCTCAAACTATAAGCCTTGTAATTCCACACCCAGCGGCGTATATTGTACCGTTGGCGGTACTCTTGTTTTAATGTATCATATTAAATGAGGTTTGTTACATACCAGTAGTAGCTTTATCCAGGGATAAATCTAGTCTTGAATGTTGGTGGGCCGTTAAAATGGGCTATTAAATACATGGCCCCCTTTCTATTGTATAAAGTCTATGTAAAATTGGGAAATATAATGGGCCATTTGAAAAAATCATGGGCCATTGCCATTATCTGGCGAGCCTGTCATCCTTAAATATAATATTATCCCTAGATTAAAACAAATGCTATCTTTGAGATCCTTATATCGGGGGCCAAGCCAAAAATCTAATTAGTTTTTGTCAGTCTTTTATAGTATTTCAGAAAAATTATATCGGCACATCCCAGAATTTATAATATCACTGTTTATCATGCACAGATACAGAACTAGACGTAAAATTAAGTAAATTGTTGGGTACTTTTATTTTATTATCTCCACTTTTTTGGAAGAAAAAGTGGAAATCATGTATTAGAGTCCGTCCGTCCGTACATCCATGTGTAATATGATCGAACTCCTCCTAGACCGTTTGACATAGATACTTGAAACTTTGGGGATTGATGGACTACATTACAATATTAACTCCCTTGCTTCAAGTAGAATAGTATTGAGCAATGGGCGTGCACACACAGTCACATACTTCATCAGTTTGAAATGTTTTAATTTTTCAGTTGATCCTGAACTATGGAGTCAAAGGAATTGATTTCATCACCCCATGTCCCAGACACATTTGATCAGAAACGAAAATACTTGCGAGTGCAGTCAGTGTCTGAGAACGTAAATGTCCGATCATCACTACAGCCATGCAATACCCCCTACATGTGTATGCGACGTCTAGAGGCATTGTCCTTACAGCATAAGAAAGACAAGAAACACACTGCGACAATAAAGGGATTGATGGGTGTTTTACTGCATTTGACACAAACTCCTGGAACATTGTGTGATGTTGATGATGATAACAAACAGTATGTGGGATTTCTTTCTTTCGAAGAGGCATACGATATATACAGTAGTCACATTGCAGGTCATGTCACGGATAAGATCCATTTTCGAGACTGTTTGCTAGATAGTCGATGGGGACTATGTGTTGACATCATTACATTTCCAGTAACACGTACACGTTATGTGGTACTCAAAAGCTCATTTTTGCATATGCCTTCCCTTATTTCGGAGATGGAAAAAGTGTATTCTGTCATGAGATTGCCTACTTCTTCAGGATATTCAGGTGAGGAAGTGCAAACTGTGCTGTGGTCAATGGATACTGAATGGGATCGGAAATGTGCCAAAGTACTGTATGCTTCTGGCAAAGAAAACCCCGAGATAAAGGGCAGTGGAATACGTGCAAGCACGTTTGCATCCGAAAGCGGGAAAACGCTTGAAATTGCTAAGGAAGTAAAAAATACTGTTTTAGCTGCCAATGATTTGGTGAAGTTAAGGCTGCAACACAATGAACACACTTTAGAAATAGAGATGAGAAATTTGGATGAGAAAATAAAGGCTAAAAGTGAGGAATGGTCAGAATGCAGACTTTCAGAATTACATGACCAACGTGAGACTGCAACTGAGAAATTGACTGACATCCAAAGTTTACTTAATGCTGATGATAAATACAGCCGTCTGAGAGTCAGACAATCTGTTAAAAGAATGGCTTCTAATCTCGCGGAAGACAATAGGCTTAAGCGAAGAAAGCTTGGTGCTGGACCAACACGTCGACTTGATTCAGATGATGAGGATTTTGTTGCAAAGGCAATAGAAGAAAAAGCAACGTATCACGGACGGCGCCATGATACAGTTATGTACACAAATCGGCGTGTGAAGGCAGAGGATCTACTGAATATTGCCAATTGTCATCTTCGTGACAGGCATAAAAGGCCCATCAAATCTGCAATTACAGTTTGGAATAGATCCAGACCCCGAAAACAGAACACTATTCAAGCGAGTCGCCATATTGGTAAAGGACTATTCTGCACAAAGAAGCCCCCGAAAGCTGAGGATAACTCAAATGTGAATGTACACCATCAGCGAGCCCACGTGAAAAATGTCCAACAGTTCCTATTCCAGAAAGACTTTGCTGATTATTCATTTATCCACTCGATGGATGACAAGGCAACGGTGAAACCAGGGACATCAGATGGTTTTGAGAAGACCCGAAATGTAAAAATTTTGACTGTATCTGATGGAGGTGGTAAGCAATTGCCCAAATACGATTGGCCAGAACGAAAAATGCACCAGACACCAGCTGCACACAGAATAATGGAGAAAGAGACCGTTGTGATAGACGACACAGTCACATTGCTCACTAAGCAGGACAGGCATTTCGTCATTGTTCGGCCCAAAGCTTACATTGATTCAAGTGGTACTACTTGGGCAAGCGACACTGTAAGACTTAGACAAGAGTACCCAAATGCATTTGAAATGCGTCAGTCACATCCACAGCTGTCCTGCGATATTCGTACAAGATGTGCTTCAGTCCATGATGCTGCTTTCCAGTTCAAGGATATGACATTGTCGGAGGACACGGATAAAGTGAGCGGACTGAAAGATTGCCCCTACAGAATGTACGAGATGAAAAGGATTACTCATTTAACCAGACAGCTGAGTTGTTGTAGTACACAGCTCGGTGATGTAGGTAAGCAACTTGATTGTTTGATGCATACTTCAAAATGATACATGGGTAAAAGATTATTCTGTATTTAAAATTAATAAGAAAATCTTGTTTTCAGTATTGAACATTTAATATTACATTTCAGTATTAAAAGTTTCATGAACTTTCACCCATGTATAATATACAGTGTGATCAGAAGATTGTCACACACAAGACACCAAATTATATTAATACATCTGGTGTATTTAAAACATTAATAATTTTTAATATATTATGAAGACGGACAATTTACATGCGAAGTTGTGTAACAAGTTGAAACTTAGTCACTTGCACAATGGCTGTTCATTATTTAGTCTGAATCACCAGTATTGTGCATGCAGGTTTATTACCAAGAGAATTAATCTAAATTTTATATTCTCTTCATGGCTGTTGTACATATTTGTATACACTACTAGTCATTCATCATAATTGAATTGTGTGATTTTTGGATTGTAATCATTGCTGTAATATATTTCTCAAGTACGCTGGGCACAGACCAGTATAAAGGTTTGAATAACAAACTGTTGATATATATTAACAAGTCTTCATTTCATTACAGAATCCACATTTTGTGACGGTGAACAGGAAATTGCTTCGGCGTTGAAGACGAAACTTGAACTGACGATCACCTTTGCGACCGATGCCTTGAACACACCCACAGACCAGCACGAAGTGTTTTGCAACACGATTCACTCTCTGGCTGAACATTGTTTTGATCTTCTCGAGCTCATCGATACCTTCCGTTTGCCAAAGGTTTGTAATATAATATATTGTTATGCCCCGCAATCAATAGTGTTACCCATGTCAGATTGTCATTCCGTCAATCAAAGATTTAAGTTTTCAGCACTACATTTGTGAATGTATCGTATTATATGAAGTTTTTTTTACATACCTAGTAGCTTTATCATGCAAATATATACAGAACCAGACGTAAACATTCAGTAAATTGTTGGTACTTTCAATTTATTTATGTATGTTTTTGGGTTTAGTATGTAGATTTTATCACTTCCATCTAGTTATAAAGATTGTAGTTTTTAACTAAAAATATTGTAAAACTCAAATAGACTTTTTTCTTATGTATCGCGGTACACAATACAAGGCCTGCATCACAATACAGTGTATCGTCATCAGTTAAAATATCGCGACTGTTTTTATATTTTAGGTAAAGCCATTCTCTGCTACCTTGACTGACGCAGGACCTGGTGTTGGTGTCAGCAATGTTGAAGTTAAGTTTAGGGATGCAGAACTGGTGAGGCTATGTAACTCCAGTTATAAGATCCGTGTTCACAGAGCAAACGGAGACAGCGGACAAAATGAGGCCGAACGAACGAACTCGGGATGTGGTAAGTGTGATAATTGTTTATTTATGTTCATAAACTGACAAACGAAATACTGATGTCAGGAAATTGCCACCACTACAGTATCTAGATATGTTTGTTCATTTACTAGGTAATGTCTGCTATACAATCAAACAGTCCTTTCCCAGAGTACATCCACAACTATTGTCTTGTTTTTGCCTTTGTCATTGTGACACTGTACATGTACATGTAGCTTGTTAATTTGTACATATACTATACATAATTGTTACCTTTTTACCTATAACCCAATGTTGCCTATTTAATCATATTCATGGTGGGTTGTGTTGCTCCTGTTTCCTTTACCACTTGGTCAATCTTTACAATTGAAATTTGATATACACGTATAATGCTATATTATAAGCAACAAATTGGTTCATCTAAGAATTTCTCATAAAGTGGTTGATTGGTTTTACAGGTGACTCAATTGTTGATGGTGGGACTATCCACTGGGAGGCAACCAAACAGTTTGATGGCATGTCAAAAGAAGACATTTCAGCCCTGACACTTCAGGCATATGAAGAGTTAGAAGAAGTCAGGGCGTGCAGTAATGCATGGAATATTTCGAAACAACTTGTGTCCCGTATTGACGATGCCCCTGTGCTGTCAGAGTTTTTTGGATACATTTGATTCCTTCTATCTATATAGGATGTTCCAGCTATCTTCTTTGCTTCTAACAATTCTGTGTTACCATTTAGCAGGCATTGCGGGTAAAGTGGCAGTTTCAGTTCCCTTTACCATAGGGACGGCAGGTGACCGGTAGTTTGCCACTGTTCCTACATTCGTTACCCAATGGCAATACTTTTTTTATTTTTTAAGGTTGGCATCTGTGCTGCAGTGACAACAAATGTCCTTTCTACCTAGTTCAACTGTAGAGCTGTAGTAAGGAATCTCCAGTGATATGGCACAAGACAAATTGTCGCGGCACATAACTCTACCATGAAAACTGTTAGTCAGGGAGCAAACGTCGTAAATTTAAGTCCCGTGGGAATTCCAGGCTACAAGCCAACAGCTAGGCTAGATGTGTCGAGGGTACCATATGGAACATGAAGATATATGTTGGCAACATTGAAACTTGCACCGGGCTATTTTAAGGGGTGTTTTAGAAACAACACCATTTTTCAACATGGAAACGAGGCTCTGATATATAAATGGCTATAACTTTTTTATTTTCAATAAAATTCGGCCAAGCTTTCAGCGATTACTAACCTCAGCGAGTTTGACATGGCTAGACCATAACCCAATGGACATGCACTGCATTATACAGGCATGAGAATTGTCCGGCTATCGGCGGAATTCCGCCGATTTGACAGCCGCGTGAATCATGCAAATCCGATGGAAAAAAGGGAAAAAAAGGGGAAAAAAAGAAAACTATTTCCCTTGGGGTGATGACTATTACTGTTTCAAATGGCTATCCCAGTCAATCCAATATAATATCATTAACATTTGTTTTGACTTCAGTACCAACCAATTCTGCCAGTTGTATGTTTAATTTGTTAAACTGCTAGGCAGGTAAACAATAGTGTGAACCTTTAACATGATTTGAGTAAATTTTTATATCTCATGACAATTTTATATTTTTATTATTCATGCTTGAAATAAATTGTATACTTGTTTTCTACCAGTTTAAAGTGTTTACGTCACGAAGCTCCTGAAATTTATAGTTGAAACCTAATTTTTGTAATTTTGTTACATCAAAAGTTAGTACTAACGTTACTAAATATATCCTCAAACTCTCACCTGATAAAAATGTTTTTACGTTGGTTAAATTTGCAAAAATCTTGACGATTTGAATTAGTGTTATTAACACTCTATACCCAGTACTGTGCAGATACTGGCGTCTCTCGGTTGCTGCAATGGTTGCTGTGGTCGACGTCATTGTGATTTGTGTATGGTGCACAAAGTGGTGCCCAAACAGTTTCTGTTTTGATTTGTGTTAGCTATATACCCAGATAACATGCTGACGTTGGGCTAACGTTGGGCCAACGGCTGTCTTCAGCTTATGCTAACGTTGGGCCAACGTTGGCTGCCAACGTTGATCCAACGTCTTTTTGCTCAGCGTGCCAACGTTGGGCCCAACATTGGCCCAACGGTGGGCCGACGTTGGCCCAACTGTAACGTTGGCAATATGACGTTGGGCCAACGTTGGCCCAACGGCAGTCAGCCAACGTTGGCCCAACGTCAGACAGCCAACGTTGATCCAACGTCTTTTTGCTCAGCGTGCCAACGTTGGGCCCAACGGCAGTCAGCCAACATTGGCCCAACGTCCCATTGCCAACGTTGGCCCAACGTCCTATTGCCAACGTTGTCCCAACGTCATATTGACAACGTTGGCCCAACGTCAGACAGCCAACGTTGGCCCAACGGCTTTTTGCTTAGCGTGCCAACGTTGGCCCAACGTCATATTGACAACGTTGGCCCAACGTCATATTGACAACGTTTTTTTCTGGTCTCACCGGTTGCTGGTGTAGCTTGGGTCGCTGGTTCTCCTCTACTTTTATCGGTGAGATGGGGGCCTCCAGCCGGAATTCCGCAAGTGCCTGTTGCGTCTCTTGCTCCCGTGACGTTGAATTCCTGGTGCGAGGATCTTTGGTCGGCTTATGGGATCTCTCTTGTTCCCAGGTGTGGTCGTGATTTCTGAGCTGGTTGTAGAGCTCTTCCCGAGTGTTTTCCTCTTCTTCTCTTTCTCCTAGAGTTTTCCTGATTCGTCCTCTCATTCGGCTCAATCGAAGGGTGCTTCGGGTAATTTCAGCGTGGATGGTAGATTGTGCCGGTAAATCCAGAGGGTGAATTTTTCATGTGGTTGTCTGCTTGTCGGTGATTTTTGTGGGCGGTCCAAATAGAAGTGGCTCTCCATTGCATGTATGAAGGAGTTGTTCCAGCTCTGTCTGACTAGTTGCTAGGTTCTGCGCCCGTTCCCTTTTTTGTCGTGTTCGCGCGTCTTGGGGGGAGTATCTTGTATTGAAGGATTCGTAAGGCTGTTGTGGTAGTTCCGTGCTTCTGGCAATGGTGAATCCACGGGGTTGGTAAGAGGTTCTGCTTTTGCAGTTGTAGGTGGCTTCGGAGTTTCGTGCAACCTCAACTGTTCCATGTGGGGTGCAGGCATGTCTGGATGTTTTCGTGGGCAGTGCTTCATGATATCTTCCCGTCTTGCGAAGTGTTGTTCCGTGTAGTGCGGGTCTGTGCTGACTGGTTAGATGTCGCCGTAAGTTGCGGAATTTGGAGAACTCCTGACATCCGGGTATATTACATACGTAGGGTTGTTGTCCTAGTACTTCGATTTTCTCTTCTGGGCATACAATTTACATGGATATTGATTTCTGCCATCATGCTATGAAACAGATAGAACAATGTTGAGTAAGTGTACTTTTGCTGTCCCAGGACAGCTTTTACACTTTCCATTGTCCTATCTCATAGGTCCATCCTTTGGGGATGTTTCCTGCTTATTTCTCCTCGCCGGGGGAGGAAAGGGAGGTTATCGGCTGCTCTTGATTCGGTTTCTTCCATGCCGAATCGATTTGTGTTCGGTTGATAAGATAAAGATCATTTGCCTTACGTGATTCCCATCTTAAAAACTCGACTAACTGACTAAATGTGACAGTTTTCCTGGCGTCCTTCAGCTTCATAACGTTGGTCCGCCATTTGTCGTGCATAAAGTAGGGTAGTTTACCTACAATACGCTTCAAGTTCTCAGAATAATCCAAAACAGTGTCACCCTGGACATCCTTCACAGCGTGTTGACATTCTATCAGTATAATACCGTACTCGTCCAATGCCTTATGACTGTCAGGCTTGATGTTTGGCCAGCTCTGTACCTTCTGCACATAGGCAGAGCCTATCACCTCAGGCTCACCGTAGCGTGTCTCCAGCTCCTGTAGTGCTGCCTTATAACCAACAGATGCGAATAGCCCTTAACAATTTTGCGTGCCTCGTCTGTACTGTTCCAAGAAACACATGCGTTCATCGTCGTTATCTGTTTATGCGGTAATTCTCGAGTTGAATTGCCGCAAGAATTTCCGATATTCTAAAGGACTCCCACTAAACTTTCGGATCTCCGCCTGCGGTTTCGTCAGTTCGCCACTTCTGCGATTGACGTGGGCGACGCGTCCATGACATTGGCGCCGGTTTCGGTTTTTGGGTTTGACTCCTACGGGACCTACCAGAGACTCGTGAGTAATGCGATCTTACAATGTAGAGTGTGCGATAGCGGACCGGACCTCGACACTCAGCATCAGCGGATACTTCCACAAACTGGCCACAAAGACGCTCACATATTACAACTCAAATCCTCCGAGGCGGCAGCCGGCCCGGTAATCACAGTCTACGCGTGTACTGAGTGCAAGCAGTGGCAAGAGAGGACGCAGACTATGACCATTAGCAGCAATGGGGATGCGGAAAGTCAGAGATACCGAAGGGTGTCCATTACGACCCACAACTTGGCACCTGCACCGCATCTCCTGCTGCCAGTTTGATCAGGTGACTGTGCGCTTCGGACGTGTAACAGTTTTCGATGCAACCTGCCGCCAAAAACAGCATGCCACTGGCCTCCCCGCCTGTGCCAATGCAAAGGGTCTGCAATGCGACAATACGACGATCCAATGATTATGACAGCCGCAGATGAGTAATGTCTAAACATATGAGCGCAGAAGTCCGCGTCTCCCAAGCATCACATTTCAACTGCCTATCCATCGAACAAATAGACGACTTGGCGGTGTTTTAGGCGAGAACATAGAAGCAGTGCTTTGTCGCCGCTATTATACTTTGAATGAACAAAAAGACACAGGACGAGTCAGGGCATGCCGATATGCAGTCTGCTGCTTTCTGATGCGCCGCCAACGTTTTCGAATGTCCATGTCAAAATCTAAAATGCCTGGACTAAAAGGCAGGTGACAAAAGTAATATCGGCTGTAAACGCCCACACTGTTCCATACGCATGAGAAAATTTGCAGAAGGCCTGCATAGAAAGCATCGCTGCAAGACGTGAACGCATGATTAATTGAGACAAGTTGCAGCAGATATTTAGATAGCACGTGGAACAGAAAGAAGTGACATATCACAAAATGCGGATATGATTGTCAGTTGGTGAAAAGGACGACAAGAAGTAAGCGTGTCGATGTCAAAGCAGCACAGGGTAAGCCGCAACCCATCTAATGGTTGAGCAGTTGGCGAATTGGCCAACCTAGCAAAACATTTGTTTGAAGCCAAATGCCAACAACAGCAGTTTTCTGGTCTCATTAGGAACATTCCCCTAGGAGTAGTAGTGCTCAATATGACTTCATGTGATGGCAAGTCTCACTTTGCCATACTGCGATGTATCACATTCATCAAATGACTACGGATTTCCAGTTGAGCGCCATCTTTATGGCTCAAGACATGGAAAAGGCGCAGACATGCCAACCATTACGATTTGCGGCGAATTATTATCGATTTTGAGTGTATAATTACGCCATTACGCCACTCCGGGGAATCCGGGATAGGCCATCCTAATCAGGTGGGGTGGTTTTGCGGGGCTATCCCAAGTCATCCATTATTACGACTGTTGTGAAATTAATTAAATTAAATTTTAATAAAAATTTTTTTTTTAAATTTTCGTATAATAATTTTCAGTGGATGTAGACACTGACAGAGGTTTTCTGTAGTGGTGTTGTGTTTTAAAGAGAACTTGAGATCTTTTGAATGTTTTTGTGGACAGTTATTCTATGTCCTGCTCACTTGCTTCAGCAGAGAACTGCTTGAATCTTTGTGAAGAGTTTTAGTAACCTACACTGTAACATTGTATAGTCATTTTATTTCTTCAGCAAAACATTTCATTGTATTTCGTCGCCAGATTCTAGAGAGAATGACCTAGTCTCTTTGGTGAAGGTGTTTGTAGTAATGTTATGTCATTTTTTTGTTTAGCCTAGACGCACTCTGAGATATTTGGTGTCACTATGTAATCACTATTAGAGCATAAGAAGGATAAACATAATCAGGTATCCTGATCCATTATGCTTTCCCTATGATTGGGGGTGTATGGCACAAGTTTCCTGTAATAAAATTTAGTTCTCGTTGATAAATCTCTGAAATAATTCTTGCATTTTCGCCACTATTTTCAGGCTCGAAAAACCATCATTTGTGCCTAATTTAACATCAATGCTGAAAGCTGCCGATCAGATGGCCTCCAGGAATGCCACCACAGAGCATCTAAGTCGATTTAATTTTCTTGGGGGAGGACCCCAACCACCCCCTTCATGGGAGGGGACACCCCTCCCACTGCGCCATGCCTGCGGCGTTTGTCAAAAACCAGGAATTTGAAATCCATTACTCTTTGGTCTTCATGACATGCTTGGCATTGTCTGAAAAGGGCCATCGGACGGTGCAGGGGCAAAAGTTCAGCAAGGAGAGCGGTCAGTGGCAGCAATACCGTCATAAATACTGCAAAAGATCTGTTTGAGCCCATTGCGGTAACAGAACTCCTTACCTTTGAGGTTGACACGATACATTCCACAAGTAGATAGTCAGTTCTATTGCTGCGACTTATTGTTCTGCCAATTCTGGACTGGTTGCCAAGTCGCAGCGAATGATTGCATCGCACGAGAATAGTTCGACCCCTGCGACTGCAGCGACTGGACGAAAATTGTCAGTTGCAGATCGCCGATTGCAAGCGAGTCGCGACATGCTTTCTACTCTTGCCCGACCAGTCGCAGCGACGCGCGATTGGTTCCACCAGTCGGCAAGCATGTTGTTCGCTGGTTAACCTACCCGACAATATAGCGAGCTTGCGAATCGCGACGGGATTCGAATGCATAATGAATCAATGCAATAAAGCAAACATGCGAATGAAAACAATCAGTGCATACAGTCATATACAACATGCACACGCAAACAAGTCATGTTTGCGCGATCAATAAACGATCGTCGCTGCAACCTTAAGCCCGCCTTCTTCCGCCTCCTGCCGCTCGTAGCAGGCAGTCGGCGTCAGTCGCGTTGCTGTCGACTAATGCACTTGCAGTCACAGCTGATTGCAGTGCCTCGCGAGCAAGCAAGCAATCCCACCCGACATAAACCTGGTTAGAGTAGATCTCATACAACCCTTTTAGACGTACCCATAGCATGCAATAGGTACATTTCTTTTGAATTTTCCATTTCAGGTACTCATAATCAGCAAGAATCTTCCAACAGTCCAGATTCATGAGTTTATTTGCGTGCCGAGCAGTGTTAACCATCATCGCTGCTCTATTGTCATCTCTCACTGCAGTGACCGAGCCAACTCCATTCGTGTTTCATGGT
Organism: Priapulus caudatus; assembly: GCF_000485595.1. Lineage (NCBI taxonomy): Eukaryota > Metazoa > Priapulida > Priapulimorpha > Priapulimorphida > Priapulidae > Priapulus > Priapulus caudatus. Next base: position 69,709 of record NW_014577560.1, on the reverse strand, counting down.
GGATTTTTCTTACAAATTGCCCTCTAGAGATACACTCGTTGAAAAGTTGTACTTGGACAGGCCGTATTAACATACTATTTCGGTTAAACAGCTCTCTAAGAAGTAAGAAGTCCCTAAGAAGTACATTATTTCGATCTATATTCTATGCAACATACTTATTATTTCATGATTTTTCCAGGGGGGGCCGGAGGGCCTATTCAAACTAACAGCATCGAACAGCGTATCACTAGCTACACCAGAAATCAAAAAACCTAAGACTTGCGCGTGTTCCAGAGTAAGAGACTGCACTGCTCCAGCAATCAGAATATGAAAATGTCGCAGCCTTCATCGCTAAGGTTACGATGATCATTGATTGTTGTTGTTTTTGCAAAATACATGTGTATATGTGCACATTTAAGTGTTGAGTAATTAAGTATCCGAGTAATTGTAATTGAGTAATTGAGTAATTGAGCAAATAAATAACCTGAGTAATAAAGTACGTCTGAATTTGTGTATGCAGTATAATGTATGATCTAATAAATTATTTTCTAATAATATTATTCCTATACTAATGTTAGAAGTGATAGCTGCTTGTGCTGACAATTTGGGTTTATTGCAGTTTATGATTTCTGTGGAGATTTGCCATTGCTTGTTTATATTAATATTTGTTTTTAAATGCCACCTATTTATTTTTTAGCGAAGAGAAAAGCCAAAGAAAGGATAGGTGACGATTGTGTTTATAGATTCATTGTCTAAGCTGCCCTTAAAGGTCTGAATGATGCCTTACTGAATCGATGAAATGCGAACTTGCCGGTGTCTGGAGCTGACACGGAAATGTTGGGAGATTAAGACAGAATAGGGAAGAGAGCAGAAAGGCGATCCGTTGCGAGAGGCAAAGGACATGACTTCCACCTTTTGGTATGCTGGGGTCGATAACTTACAGCTCAGAAAAATAGTCCACTGCAGTCGGTTCACAGTGACTTGAACAGTGAGTTGCTGAGTGAAGAACATTCATATGAAACCATAAATAAAACAAAAAAAAATAAAAAAAAAAAAAAAACAAATATATATATATACCTCCTATTATCTTACTTCTGATATATTAATATTAGTATATAGGATATTGCAATATAATACTTCCATTAAGACAAAAGCTATGATCCTTTATAATGTGTGCTTCAGTACAATTAACAGGGTGTGAAGTCAATATATAACATTTGGTTGAAATAACAAAACGTACAAAAGTACAAATATTTCCAACATGAATAGTAACCTAAATAGTAATTAGTATGTCCGTAATCGGGGTAACTTTGAACAAGCGCGGGACCCACTTTGAACCTTTTTTAACATAAGCGTTTAGAAAAAATGTTTATAACTCGTATATTGAGGGTTGCTTATTTCCGTTAAAAATGATTGTATTTTTTCTAATAAATGATTGATGTATCTAGGCACACTGTTTTGCTTACTGTTTCATTATTATGCAGTGACATGACCAGGACCACAGCGAATTCAGCTGCAGGACTTAAGTGTATGTCTGCCTACTACAAGGTGAGTTTTAGTCACTCAAAAACTTTTTCTGGATAACTGGATATTTAGTGCTCTCAGCGACATAGAGTGCATCCATGTTAATTTCCTTAAAATCATCATAGATTAAGAATGAAAGCAGAATACCGATGTCCCACATGCCACATTGTTGAAAATTTAAAGGCTTAAAAAAAAAGTTCATGTAACAATATGAAACGGGGAACATTGAAACAGTGTCAAAGTTGCCCCGGTTGGTACTTTCTTTATATTTTATAAAATTAAAATAAGCATTGCAGAAACTGCTTTTGGTTGTTACTAAGTTTCAAGATCCCAGTACCAGTAGGCTAGGCGCTATGGCTAGGGTCTCCAAATCTATTATTTCACTTTATTCACACGACGACTCCCCCTCTGCCAGTGCTGCTGGTAGAACATTATAAACGTGGCTGGCCAAGTTTTTCTTTAACAATTAGGATTCATATTGCCT